>NC_090178.1:2124852-2424852 GCF_024679245.1 Pseudorasbora parva
TTTATATAATATGTCATTTTTAAGTAAACTTATTTTATTTCAGCTGGTTGCCGAAACAGTGCTTCTCATTTTAATTAAGTTTAACTTGAAGTAAATAGATATAATTAAATAAATAAAAAAAACAATAAAAAACACACAACAAAGTTAACTAAACATACATTTTTTAACTAAAAATAAAATACAAATAATAGAATATCTGCATAAAAGTATTGACCTGAATGTTCAGAGTGAATTGTAAGTCAGAACTACATTAAATAATCAGTTTTTTAAACAAAATGTACTCCTCTTCATCCTGTGCAAAACTTTTCACCCCCCTCTCTTAATGCGTCATGTTTCCTCATTGAACATTTGCAGCTTTTGTAACAGTTAATGTGTTTGATTGTCCTCAGTGTGCATCTCTAACAAATAATATAGCCACTTTTGGAAAGAAAAAATCATTGCTCTGTATGATCTGTGTACGGCATGCACGTCCACCTCTGAGACGCATTCGTGGATCTGTGAGACGCCAGTGCGGGGAGATGTTTAAATCGACGTGGAACATGGAAAACACTTTTCTTGTCAGCTGCAGAGATGAGCAATTATAACATGAGTCACAAATTATGCTGTTCTTTGACTCAGGAGTGAATGATTTAGCGCTCTGATGTATTGACTCTGTCACAGCTTCTTGTTTGCTAATCATCTGGAATTAATATTTCACCACAGAATATTGTGAGATCAGCAGTAATAAACCCACATCAAATAATGCAAACGCCGCAGCCGCTTTCCCACTCGTGCAAGTCAAAGGCTATAAACGTCATTTGAAAGAAAGATTTATATTTCATCGAGTCGTATGACTGGAGGAAAGCTTCTTCCTGCTCCATTCCTGCATCCCACTTTTGCCACAATTATCTCTCTCGCATCCTCTCATAATTGCATTATGCTAAATTGATTTGTGTATTATGAAGGAATAATCCTGTAATCGATGATTGCACTGCGACTGAGTCATATAAATGTGTGTGTTTTAGAGTATAAGATTGAGAAGTGTTATCGTCAGGCCTGTAACTCTGCTCTAGCGGCTGATGAATGACTGAGCGCTGTTAACAACGCCGGCCATAACTCCAGCTCTACATGTTAATATAGATTTACACCTCGCTGTTTGTTGCCTTTGCTCCTCATTAAACGAGCTTTAGTTTAAGCTGTGCTAATTTTTCCTCTTTCCACAGTGTAAAAGTTTTACTTTGTTTTAAATAGACTACATATGTTTTGTGACGCTTGCCTTTACACACACATGAGCTTCCCATTGTTAATCCTGTGGGGTTTAATCTGGAGTCGGCCCACCCTCTCTAACAGCTCCAGCTCTTCTGGGAAGGCTTTCCTCAAGGTTTAGGAGTGTGTTTATGGGGATTTTTGCCCATTCTTCTAGAAGCTCATTTGTGAGGTCAGGCACTGATGTTGGACGAGAAGGCCTGGCTCTCAGTCTCCGCTCTAATTCATCCCAAAGCTGTTCTATCGGGTTGAGCTCAGGACTCTGTGCAGGCCAGTCAAGTTCCTCCACACCAAACTCCTCATCCATGTCTTTATGGAGCGACGCTTTGTGCACTGGAGCGCAGTCATGCTGGGACAGGAAGGGGCCGTCCACAAACTGAGCCCACAAAGTCAGGAGCGTGAAATTGTCCAAAATGTTTTGGTGAAGCATTAAGGGCGTTTTCACACCTGAAAGTCCGCACCAAGGTCCGAACCAAAGTTTGTGTTTGGACATTTGGTTCTTTTTGGTTTGCTTTCACATTGCAGTTATGTCAGCGCACCAAAGAACTTTACATGACGCACTGGCGTCCTGTCGTCATCATCTATGTGGGCTGCATCTTAACATTGATTGGTTTGTTAGCGGACGTGCGTCAGACGTCAGTGTGTTGTCAAATCAGCGGCTAACTTTGACAAGAATGAATGAACAGACGCATCGTTGCCAGTACTCTTAATATTATGGGATTACTATCTGCAGCACCAACTATACTGGAGGCAAATTCACCAAATGAACGTCCTCGTTGTGCAAACATTTTATCGGCGCCGACAGGAAAGGAGGAGCTCCTAGAAGATAGGCCTTTTAGCCAAACAATGTATTTTATTTTATAGTTATGTTTAAATACTATAATGTTATTTTTAAATTTCATCTAGGCTATATTGATTATGAAACCTGCACAGATGTGCAATATATGTCAAAGACATCGAGTCAGAAATAATTTTGACCACTTCATTAAGATTTGTTTTGTAGAAAGCTTTGTATTTTGTATCTTAATTTTAATAAATGTTTCATCATTTGCCTGAATTTAATAAATAAGCTTAAATAAATAATATAGCAGACATCCCGTGACGGAACGATCATTTGCGTTGCACATATGTATATATATATATAGTCAAGCAGAGCACGCTGTTCACGCGAGCTGACATTACTACACAAGCGGTTCTGTTTAAAATGCTGCGGCTCCATCACTGCTGCTCACATGTGCTGTGAGTTTAATCTGTGTTTTTTCACTAATCCCACACCAGAACTTCCTGTAAATGGTCTGAAAGTCCGAACTATACAGAAAATGCTTTCACACAAGAAACGAACCAAACCTTTGTTCTGTTTGGTCCGGACCGAGACTACCTCTTTTTGTCGGACCAAATTTCGTCTGTTTGGTCCGGACCATGGTCCGAGGGAGGTTTCACACCTGTAATCTTGGTTCGTACCAAACTGAAAAGTCCGAAAATCCGGACCAAACAAGGTAGGTGTGAAAGCACCCTAAGAGTTCCTTTCACTGGAACTAAGAGGCCAAGCCCAACCCCTGAAAAACAACCCCACCCCATAATCCCCCGTCCACCAAACTTTACACTTGGCACAATGCAGTCAGGCAAGTCCCGTTCTCCTGGCGACGCCAAACCCAGACTCGTCCATGGGATTGTCAGACTGAAGCGGGATTGGTCGCTCAGAGAACACGTCTCACTGCTCTAGAGTCCAGTGGCGGCTGCTTTACTCCACTGCATCCCACGCTTTGCATTGCTCTTGGTGATGTAAGGCTTGGATGAGCTGCTCGGCCATGGAAACCCATTCCATGAAGCTCTCTCCGCTGTTCTTGAGCTCTTCTGAAGGCCACAGAAGTCTGGAGGTCTGGAGCTGTTGACTCTGCAGAAAGTTGGAGACTTCTGCGCACTGTGACCCTCAGCATGCGCTGACCCCGCTCTGTGATTTCACTTCGTGGCTGAGCTGCTGTTGTCCCCAATGGCTTCCTCTTTGTTCTAATCCCACTAACAGTTGAGCGTGGAATATTTAGTAGTGAGGAAATGTCAGGAATGGACTTATTGCACAGGTGGCAGCCTATCACGGCCCCACGCTTGAGTTCACTGAGCTCCTGAGAGCGACCCATTCTTTCACTAATGTGTGTAGAAGCGTCTGCAGGCCTAGAGCTTGATTTATACACGGACTGAACACCTGAACTCAGGGATTTGGAGGAGCGGCCCAATACTTTTGGCTGTATAGTGTACTTGGGGTTTTTGACACATCTGTCTAGAAAAAATGAGAGCATTCTCCCATTGGTGGCTTATTAAAAGTTTTTCTGCATAAGGGGAAGAATTTTGTTTTGGCCCCAAGGCAAAATAAAAATAGGCAGTTTTTGTGCTACAGGTGCAGGTTTTTAAATGAAGTGTCGTATTAACTCATGCAATTGTTTAACTCTAACATTGTGTTACAAAAATATGTTCATTATGAACTTTTATAAGGGTTTATATTTTGCTATATTTTTTAGCTATTATGTAACTTCATGCATAAAATCATAAACATGTCTTGAACAAATGCCCTCCTGCATTTTTTAAATACATAAATAAATCCAAAACAACTGTTGAGAATGTACAATTAAACCACATTACAATTTATATATAGAAATAACAATTACAGTAAACAATGCATCACAACAGGGATTTTTATATTTTTCCATCCATCCATCCATCCATCCATCCATCCATCTGTCCTTCAGTCCTCCCATCCATCCATCCATCCATCTGTCCTTCAGTCCTCCCATCCATCCATCCATCCATCCATCTGTCCTTCAGTCCTCCCATCCATCCATCCATCCATCCATCTGTCCTTCAGTCCTCCCATCCATCCATCCATACATCCATCCATCCATCTGTCCTTCAGTCCTCCCATCCATCCATCCATCTGTCCTTCAGTCCTCCCATCCATCCATCCATCTGTCCTTCAGTCCTCCCATCCATCCATCCATCTGTCCTTCAGTCCTCCCATCCATCCATCCATCCATCTGTCCTTCAGTCCTCCCATCCATCCATCCATCTGTCCTTCAGTCCTCCCATCCATCCATCCATCCATCTGTCCTTCAGTCCTCCCATCCATCCATCCATCCATCCATCTGTCCTTCAGTCCTCCCATCCATCCATCCATCCATCTGTCCTTCAGTCCTCCCATCCATCCATCCATCCATCTGTCCTTCAGTCCTCCCATCCATCCATCCATCTGTCCTTCAGTCCTCCCATCCATCCATCCATCTGTCCTTCAGTCCTCCCATCCATCCATCTGTCCTTCAGTCCTCCCATCCATCCATCCATCTGTCCTTCAGTCCTCCCATCCATCCATCCATCCATCCATCTGTCCTTCAGTCCTCCCATCCATCCATCCATCCATCTGTCCTTCAGTCCTCCCATCCATCCATCCATCCATCTGTCCTTCAGTCCTCCCATCCATCCATCCATCCATCCATCCATCCATCCATCCATCCATCCATCCATCCATCCATCCATCCATCCATCTGTCCTTCAGTCCTCCCATCCATCCATCCATCCATCCATCTGTCCTTCAGTCCTCCCATCCATCCATCCATCCATCCATCCATCCATCCATCCATCTGTCCTTCAGTCCTCCCATCCATCCATCCATCCATCCATCCATCCATCTGTCCTTCAGTCCTCCCATCAGCCCATCCATCCATCCATCCATCCATCCATCCATCCATCCATCCATCCATCCATCCATCCATCCATCCATCTGTCCTTCAGTCCTACCATCCATCCATCCATCCATCCATCCTTCAGTCCTCCCATCCATCCATCCACCCATCCATCCATCCATCCATCCATCCATCCTTCAGTCCTCCCATCCATCCATCTATCCATCCATCCATCCATCCATCCAGGACATTAATAAAGAGAATTGATTCTAGAACAATGCTGGCTTGCATATCAGGTAGTGAATTTAAAATGCATTAAAACAAGAAAAAAAAAGAAAGTAAGTAAGGACAGACAATCTAAATGCTAAATTGGTCAGTAAAGCGAGCATAAATTGAAATGTGACATAAAATGATGTATTTCAGATATTAACATGCATTCAAACTGAATTTAATCTTTGTTTGTTTCCTCCAGCTCCATGTGGAAGCCGGTCGACTTCATCAGAGGGCACCGTTCTGTCCCCCAACTACCCTCGCAACTACACCAAGGGCCAGTCCTGCGTGTATGAGATCTCGGTGCCAGGAGAGTTTGGTAAGAAACACTGAGCGTTCAGCCTGAACGGCAAGCTTTACTGAAGGGACTCTATGTGCTGCTATTGTACAGAGCATACCAAACAAACTCTTTTAATGAGGAAATATATGTTCTTTCTTTTTATTTCTGAGAGCTGCTTTCCCTGTAATTGAATAGGTGCAGAAGTCACAAATGAAATGTGCATTTGTGTGTTTGTGCAACAATACCAGAAATCCTTTCGTCTTAAAGGGTTTCTAAAATCAGAATCTCAGACGGTCTGTTTTGTCTAATACTGCGGCCCAGCAGGATCACAACTTCTGAAATAGTTTGTGCTTCGAGTCTCTGGGGCGACTGAGATCATGTTTAGAGCTAAGAGCCTCATATTTTATGCATGTACACACTGTATTTGTTTAGATTTGCTTGTAACAAGCGGCATTGACTGTGCACAGCAAGATACCGAGGCAATCGGGAGCAAACAAAGGAGAATGTTTTAGTGACCTCATGTGAACCGTAGAAACTTCTGTGCAATTATAGTTTTTTTAATAACCTAGCTATTGTATGCTATTGCATTTAATTAATGTTTTTGATTGTTTGGTCCGTAGCGGAGTTAGCTAATGCTCCCCCCTTATACTGTTTTATTTGATTATGATCATCAACATACGTACGCTGCGAATCTGTAACTTACTAAAACTTCAGAAAAACTCTTGTCGCTAATGCATTGCAAGAGAAGAGCCGAATGCATGCAGCAATGAGAAATGCATTGATTTTTAATATTACTGTAATAAACGACTCTTAGATGGGAAGGAAGGAGGCGGGAAATGGCGAACGTTCAACAAACTTTAATTAAAAATAAATAAACAAAACGAAAGTCAAACCGCGGGCAGCCCCTCACGGACGACTGCCCACACACACATAATAAAATCTAAACAAAACATAACATAAAGTCCAGGCCTGGTCCTCTCTCGTCCTTGACTGGTGTCGCTCGTCCTTAAATGCCTCCGAGCTCCCTCATGAGAGGACTCGAGACCGGTGTTGCTCGCTCGCTCACTCTCACTCGCTCCTCCGTGTCAAACTGCTGAAATCACGTGACTCATGAATCGATTCACTGACTCATAACGGTTCGAAGCTTTGTTCTGAAATCGGCCATCACTATATAAGTCGTTATTTAGTGTTTTTGCGCACTAACTCTATTCTGGCCTCTTCATCAATGATTGTAGAGCCGCTGTAGTGAGATGGGCTTTGTAACGACGTCTTTAGTGCCTTTATGGGTCTTGAGAGAGGAAATGACATTGGTGTCAATGAAGGCCTTTCTGAGCCATCGGATTTCAACACTAATATCTTCATCTGTGTGTGAAGATGAGCGGAGGTCTGACGGCTGGCCAACCACATTAGGGTAAGTAATTATTGACTGATTTTTTTAGGGGTGAACTAACCCTTTAATGTCTCCGATCAATTTCAAACCCTCTTCAGTTTATATGAATAAGTCTGTTCTAACTCTACTAAATGGTAGGAGTTTAAGGGATGATGCCGTGGGGCGTCTCACTCGATTATGAAAGTGTTCTGATAATTTATCTGTCTAAAGGAAGAAAGACAGAGAATAGAAAACGCTCAACCACTGAAGGTCTTCTTAAAATATCACATCAAACAGGGCTTGAAGTTCTCAACTCTTCAAAAAGATACTCTCAACTCAAGAGTTTTCATCCTCAGACTCGAAACAGAACATGGTCAGAATAGTGACTTTCACTCCGTTGTATTTTTAGTCTCTGACAAGGACAGTTTCTTTTGTATTTCTGTACAAATATTGTACGCAAATAATTGGCTACTGACATTCCACGACATGTTTTTAAGCAATTTAAAGAGATGGTGAAAATGGGGACATGCACCTTATTAAAGCCTTTATACATAATGCATTGTAAAATTATTTTAATGCATTAATTGTTCCTTGGAATGCACATTATGAATGATTGTTATAACATTATCTATTCATCGAACACACCTTTAAAAAGTACAAAGCATTAAAACACACGACAAACAAAAGATGCATTGCTTTCCTTAAAGCGTTTATGTATAATGCATAACGTATTTTAATACATTAACTATGCCTTGTAATGCATTGTAGGGTCTCATGAATAATTGTAACCTCAGTTATGCACACCTTTAGAAAGTATAATGCATTAAAGCGTGACAAACAACCAATGAATCAGGAGAAACAAGGAGAACAGTTTTCAGAACCTGAGAGTCCAACGCAGCTCCACACAAAAGCTTCTCCTGAAAGACGTAGATATTCCCGTTTTGTCCAGACAGTCTGTTGTTTATGGATCACAACTTAGTATTACGGATGAGTTGCGATTTTCGAATATTCGATTAGTTATAATAATAATAATAACTAGATTAAAAAGTTTGTCGAGACAAACTTTAAGTTGGCTTGGGAGAGAGTTGATCAGAAAGTTTGAAAAAGTTTGATAAGTTTAAAGTTTAAAATAGTTTCAGTATAGATAGATGGATGGATGGATGGGTGGATGGGTGGGTGGATGGATGGATGGATGGATGGATGGGTGGATGGGTTGGTGGGTGGATGGATGGATGGATGGATGGATGGATGGGTGGATGGGTGGGTGGGTGGGTGGATGGATGGATGGATGGATGGATGGGTGGGTGGATGGGTGGGTGGATGGATGGGTGGATGGGTAGGTGGATGGATGGATGGATGGATGGATGGATGGGTGGGTGGATGGGTGAGTGGATGGATGGGTTGATGGGTGGGTGGATGGATGGATGGATGGATGGATGGGTGGGTGGATGGGTGGATGGATGGGTGAGTGGATGGATGGGTTGATGGGTGGGTGGATGGATGGATGGATGGATGGATGGATGGATGGATGGATGGATGGATGGATGGGTGGGTGGGTGGGTGGATGGATGGGTGGGTGGATGGATGGGTGGGTGGATGGGTGGGTGGATGGATGGGTGGGTGGGTGGATGGATGGATGGATGGATGGGTTGATGGGTGGATGGGTGGGTGGATAGATGGGTGGGTGGATGGATGGATGGATGGATGGGTGGGTGGATGGATGGGTGGGTGGGTAGATGGATGGATGGGTGGATGGGTGGGTGGGTGGGTGGATGGATGGGTGGATGGGTGGGAGGGTGGATGGGTGGATGGGTGGATGGATGGATGGGTGGGTGGGTGGATGGATGGATGGATGGATGGATGGATGGATGAATGGGTGGGTCGATGGGTGGATGGATAGATGGGTGGGTGGATGGATGGATGGATGGATGGATGGATGGATGGATGGATGGATGGATGGGTGGGTGGATGGGTGGGTGAATGGATGGGTGGATGGGTGGGTGGGTGGGTGGATGGATGGATGGATGGATGGATGGGTGGGTGGGTGTATGGGTGGGTGGATGGGTGGGTGGATGAGTGGATGGGTGGGTGGATGGGTGGGTGGGTGGATGGGTGGGTGGGTGGGTGGATGGGTGGGTGGATGGGTGGGTGGATGGGTGGTAGGGCTGTCATTTTAAAAAAAATGAAATTCGAACGGATATCAAATATCAAGCAATGTATTCGAATATATTCGACTATCTATCCCCCCCCCATAAAAAAAAAGAAAAAAGAAAGAAAAAAGAAACGACACCGCCGTAACGGAGTTTCAATCACAAATGCATTAACAGTCTGACAGTCACAAACAGGACTCCGGACACAGCCTGTAAGGAAAAATAAATAGTTAGCTTAATGTTTGAAACAGCAGGTTATCAACTTAATCGATATGAAGTGCCACTGCAATCATCACAGCGTTCAGTTTGTCTACCGCATCAGATGTCGACGCCGTCCTCTCCAGCAGCTGAATGTGTTCACGGATGCCAGAGCAACTCTCAACGGCCACCAGGACTTATACGGTTTTATAAAAGCTATTTATTTGTTGTAAAGTGTAATAATCATCTCAGAACAAATCAATTCTAATGTCAGGCGCAGTTGAAGTAGTTGATTGTTTGCTTATATGTGTAGGTTTAGGGACAGTGCCATTATGCTAACATTATCTTCATAACTTCTTATGAAATAAAAAGTTTCTCCCTCAGAAAAATGAGCTTTCCTCTCTCGTCAACATGCTTGGTGCATGAGCGCGGCGTGCGCTGTGTACGTCACATAAGGACACACACTCAAAAGTAATCCGGTCAGGTCGTGTACATGGTGAAATGTTTCGTTTGATCGATTCATGAAAAGGTTTATCCACCCATCTCAAAACGATTATCATTTCATTCAGTTTGGGCATTTTTGTTATGATTGAGGTGTTCATATGGAGCATTTTCATTCAGATTGGACTTTTAAACCGATTACAGTGCTCCATGTAAACACACCCGACTGTAAAAAATTGTACTACATGGCACTTTAAAAACGGGATAGTTTATTTATAGTTCGATTACGGATATTTCACGTCATGTTCGCATACCGAATAAAAACCAATCACAGCACACTGGGCCAGCTAACCAATCACAGCACACTGGGCCAGCTAACCAATCACAGCACACTGGGCCAGCTAACCAATCACAGCACACTGGGCCAGCTAACCAACAGTTTTAAAGTTGTTTTCCTAGTTTCTAACAGAACATCACAATGTTTGCTTTCTTTAAGAGGAGTAATTGTGAATGACTTTTCAATGTCAATTCCTGATGTCTATAAAGTTCATATTTGCAATTACTTTTCTCATGTGTCCAATTATGGCGGTAAAATGTTCTTCATGTCAACTTTAATGACTAAAAGGAAAACCAAATAACTAAACTTCACCTAAGGTTTTATTTGGTTAAAAAGCCTCCTGTTGGAGATCAGTGAGCGTCTGACGCCGGCTGAGGGATAATTTCGCCTCTGAACAGAACTGTCAGAAGAATTTATTTCTCGTTTAAGCTCGTCAATTATACAAGACCTTTTGAATGGAATAATAAGGCAGTTCTCCGTTTCTTTGGCCAGCTTTAATGTTTAATTATTCTGTCACAAATAATAAATCCAGACATTTTTTAAATAGCATCTGTCTTTTGAGAGGAAAACTGAATTATTCACAGCTGCCAAACGAGCGCCTTAGGCATGAATTGTACATATTAGACTCCCGCGCGCGTGTTTATAGAAAGTTGTCGACCAACCGTACATTGTGCATCTGAGCATCACGGCAGAAAATCTGTTCCCGTTGTTCCAGATTCCCTCAGCGTATGAGAAATCTTGGCAGCGTCGTGAGAGCTACTGCATTAGAGACTTATTAGATTTATGTAAACCGCAGCAGACAGCTTCATGTTTCATGTAAGGCTCGGGTCTTTTTATGCCAATCACAATGTCTTCAATGTATAGTTGCATTGCTCATGCTAATCCCAACTTGCTCCCTGTCAACAGTCCAAATTCACACCCCCTTAAACTGGTGGCAGAAGCTCCAAATCTCGCCCCGAGGACACGTGGCTCTTCCCGTACGGGGGCCGCCGAAAGACTGCAGCCACCCACTTGAGGAGCTGTGGATTCAGCAAAGCCGTTTTACACACGATCACACATTCAAAGTGACTAGCAGACACTCTCCAAAACAAAAGCTCAACTACAGGCTAATGCTAGGAACATGTTGAAGAAGCCAGCACTCAATGCATCATCTAGAGTCGGCCTACACTGCGAAAAAGCCTTTTCTTACTTTAGTATTTTTGTCTTGTTTCTAGTCAAAATATCTAGAACTTCTCACATTAAGAAACATTTACTAGACAAGTTAAAATTATTGTCTTGTTTTGGGGAAAAATAACTCAAAGTTAAGAGAGTTTTTGCTTAAAATAAGATAAATAATCTCCCTATAGGGTGAGAAAAATAATCTTTATTCAAACAGAAAACAAGATTATTTTTCTCACCCCATTGGCAGATTATTAATCTTATTTTAAGCAAAAACTCTTAATATTGAGTACTTTTTTTTGCCAAAATAAGACAATAACTTTTGCTTGTCTAGTAAATACTTCTTGTTTTAAGCACTTTTAGATGTTTGGACTAGAAACAAGACAAAAATACTAAGTAAGAAAAGCATTTTCGCAGAGTATCATACTTTATTTTTTCGTTTGACCTTTTCTTTAGCGTGTATAATAGATGTCTGTGCTTGTAACCTGCACCGTTGTATTGTACAAACATGAATGTCTCCGCAATTTCATTATTACGACGAGTGGGGGAAGTATGAACTTTCTGTATGAGTTTCCAAGTTATGGGAATGTCAGAAAATATGGAGAATGTGAAATGTGCCAGAAAATATGGAGAATATAATAAATGCAAGAAAATATAAGGAATATAATAAATGCAAGAAAATATGGAGAATTTAATAAATGCAAGAAAATATGGTGAATATAATAAATGCAAGAAAATATGGAGAATATAATAAAGGCAAGAAAATATGGAGAATTTAATAAATGCAAGAAAATATGGTGAATATAATAAATGCAAGAAAATATGGAGAATATAATAAAGGCAAGAAAATATGGAGAATTTAATAATGCAAGAAATATGGAGAATATAATAAATGCAAGAAAATATGGAGAATATAATAAATGCAAGAAAATATAAGGAATATAATAAATGCAAGAAAATATGGAGAATTTAATAAATGCAAGAAAATATGGTGAATATAATAAATGCAAGAAAATATGGAGAATATAATAAATGCAAGAAAATATGGAGAATTTAATAAATGCAAGGAAATATGGAGAATATAATAAATGCAAGAAAATATGGAGAATTTAATAATGCAAGAAATATGGAGAATATAATAAGTGCAAGAAAATATGGTGAATATAATAAATGCAAGAAAATATGGAGAATATAATAAAGGCAAGAAAATATGGAGAATTTAATAAATGCAAGAAAATATGGAGAATTTAATAATGCAAGAAATATGGAGAATATAATAAATGCAAGAAAATATGGAGAATATAATAAATGCAAGAAAATATGGAGAATATAATAAATGCAAGAAAATATGGTGAATATAATAAATGCAAGAAAATATGGAGAATATAATAAAGGCAAGAAAATATGGAGAATTTAATAAATGCAAGAAAATATGGAGAATTTAATAATGCAAGAAAATATGGAGAATTTAATAATGCAAGAAATATGGAGAATATAATAAATGCAAGAAAATATGGAGAATATAATAAATGCAAGAAAATATGGAGAATATAATAAATGCAAGAAAATATGGAGAATATAATAAATGCAAGAAAATATGGAGAATATAATAAATGCAAGAAAATATGGAGAATATAATAAATGCAAGAAAATATAAGGAATATAATAAATGCAAGAAAATATGGAGAATATAATAAATGCAAGAAAATATGGTGAATATAATAAATGCAAGAAAATATGGAGAATATAATAAAGGCAAGAAAATATGGAGAATTTAATAAATGCAAGAAAATATGGAGAATTTAATAATGCAAGAAAATATGGAGAATTTAATAATGCAAGAAATATGGAGAATATAATAAATGCAAGAAAATATGGAGAATATAATAAATGCAAGAAAATATGGAGAATATAATAAATGCAAGAAAATATAAGGAATATAATAAATGCAAGAAAATATGGAGAATTTAATAAATGCAAGAAAATATGGTGAATATAATAAATGCAAGAAAATATGGAGAATATAATAAATGCAAGGAAATATGGAGAATATAATAAATGCAAGAAAATATGGAGAATTTAATAATGCAAGAAATATGGAGAATATAATAAATGCAAGAAAATATGGAGAATATAATAAATGCAAGAAAATATGGAGAATATAATAAATGCAAGAAAATATAAGGAATATAATAAATGCAAGAAAATATGGAGAATATAATAAATGCAAGAAAATATGGAGAATATAATAAATGCAAGAAAATATGGAGAATATAATAAATGCAAGAAAATATGGAGAATATAATAAATGCAAGAAAATATGGAGAATATAATAAATGCAAGAAAATATAAGGAATATAATAAATGCAAGAAAATATGGAGAATTTAATAAATGCAAGAAAATATGGTGAATATAATAAATGCAAGAAAATATGGAGAATATAATAAATGCAAGGAAATATGGAGAATATAATAAATGCAAGAAAATATGGAGAATTTAATAATGCAAGAAATATGGAGAATATAATAAATGCAAGAAAATATGGAGAATATAATAAATGCAAGAAAATATGGAGAATATAATAAATGCAAGAAAATATGGAGAATATAATAAATGCAAGAAAATATGGAGAATATAATAAATGCAAGAAAATATGGAGAATATAATAAATGCAAGAAAATATGGAGAATATAATAAATGCAAGAAAATATAAGGAATATAATAAATGCAAGAAAATATGGAGAATTTAATAAATGCAAGAAAATATGGTGAATATAATAAATGCAAGAAAATATGGAGAATATAATAAATGCAAGGAAATATGGAGAATATAATAAATGCAAGAAAATATGGAGAATTTAATAATGCAAGAAATATGGAGAATATAATAAATGCAAGAAAATATGGAGAATATAATAAATGCAAGAAAATATGGAGAATATAATAAATGCAAGAAAATATGAGGGTTTGTCAGGAAAAAAATGTGGTTGCAATAAATGCACAAAAAAAATCTATTCTGTATTATTTACTGGGCAGACTGAGTTTTTTTTATAACGGCAGAGACAGCGGCTCAAACAGAGCTCATCAGAAGGTGTTCAGCAGTGTACCGTAGGAGGAAAATGTCCTTTAAACATGTTAATGTATTCGAGCAGACCCCAAATTAAAGAGATGTGCTTGTAAGGAGAATGAATGGTGCAGTTTAAAGCGGCGTGGGCCAGCAGTGACGACGGAGAGCATGTGAAGCAGCTCAGAGGTGTGCAAAACTTTTCCTGGACTGTCTCTGGATAGCGAGGTGTGTGTGTGTGAATGGCCTGCGGGAAGCCTGGTGGGTTTTAGCGAGGAATACGCTGGGAAGAATCGCACTCCAGAGAGTTTAACCACACCGGTACGACTTTGCTAGCACAAATGTTTGTCGTGGTTGTTGCTGTTACTGTCTGTTGCACCGCCTTGAATAATTGACAATGAGTTCGTGTTGAAGCGCTGGGGGTTTATATCCATGTTGTCTGCGAGCGTTTGAAGATCTGTAGTGTGCTATCATCGAAGCGTAGCATCGGGCCTCCCCGTGGATCGGCTGCGGGCCGCTTCGCCTCTTCCTGTCATTCTGTCGGCATTAAAGGGTTAGTTCATCCAAAAATGTAAATTGTGTCATTAAAGGTAGGAATTGGTTAAAAAACTTTTTTTCCCAAGCTTGTTTAAACTTTCTTTATATATCAATACATAATTAAAATGTAAGTACTCTGAAAAAGAAAGTATAAAAATTTAATGTCTGTAGACCTCTCAGGACTGTTTTAAAGACAGCTCATTATTTCCATTCACTCCACCTTCTCCCTTCTGGGCTCTTTCCAAAGCCACGCCCCCAAAATACACGAACGCGACTCACCGGCCAATCAGCTGGCAGACGCATTATTGACCTCAGACGAGCAGAGTGCATGTAGTCACATCATGTCAGAATCACATGTAATAAAACATCGAACTTTATCAGTATGAATATAAACAAATAAGATGTCTTTAGTACTCACTATCAAGCTAGAATACTGGTACTGGTAAAGTTTAAAATATATTTTAGTTTGATTTGGTAACGAGCTAGTTATATTTATAAGGCAAAGAAAACGGGTAGCATCATGTTCTTTCAATAACATCAGTTATACTGTGATGAAGATGAATTTCGGGTAAGATTCATAACATATACGGTGTTTTGCATGTAAGAGTTTCCGTGATGAAAGCATTGTTGATTAGCAGCAGCTAAAGCTAACTTAGCTCTAAAACAGTTCCTGGATGCGGTGTACTAGCTTTTACACATGCAGTTTGTTATCTAAAGTTACATTTTGTGCAATTCAACACGACAGCGATCAACTTGAGCTAAGCATATCGAGTATTTATCATCTCTACTAATGGCTAAGTGTATAATATTGTAACTTTATGCTAAGTAATGTTATGTTAGCTATATTAGGCAGCTGCATGTGCTCTTGATACATGCTTCATGAAAACATAAACCAAATAAATGTATAATCAGAATGAAAGATGACCTGTCCAGCAGAAATACAGCCAGCAATGAGTCGTTTTTCAGGTCCCTCAGTTCTCGCCATCGTTGAAAAGCCACGCTGATATTTACTCGCGTTTGATTTCTTTGTTTATCCAAAGACTTTCTCTGCATTGCCTTTTCTTGTCTTCTTTTTTTGCATTGTTTGCCTTCGCTGACGGCAAAACCCGGCACTGTGAATTTTGAATGCTCTTTCGCTGCCATTATTTTGCCGAGGTTTCTTGCCTCTTGAACTGCTCAAATCAAACGAGCGCGCGCATGTGGGCGGATCCTGTAGCGAAAGCGGTGGTCACCATGGTAGCGAGAGAGAGTGACAGTCGCCCAAGCCAATCATTTGTTTCGTCCCGAAAGAAAATAATGAGCGGTGTTTATTGCAGATTAAAAAGTCTAGAGTCACTTGATTTTTATACTCTCCTTTTCAGAGAACTTATATTTTAATTATGTATTGACATATAAAGAAAGTTTAAACAAATTTGGACAAAAGTGTTTTAGATCAGTCCGTCCTACCCTACCTTTAATTCCTCCTGTGGTTGGCCAGCCGTCAGACCTCCGTTCATCTTCACACACAGATGAAGATATTAGTGTTGAAATCCGATGGCTCAGAAAGGCCTTCAGTGACACCAATGTCATTTCCTCTCTCAAGACCCATAAAGGCACTAAAGACGTCATTACAAAGCCCATCTCACTACAGCGGCTCTACAATCATTGATGAAGAGGCCAGAATAGAGAAACCCCTTAGGGTGTACTCACACTAGCCAGTTTGAACCGTGCCCGCGTGCGTTTGACTACCAAAGCGCGGTTCGTTTGACTAGTGTGAGTGCTCCGAACCGTGCCTGGGCTCGGCTCGATTAGCCGGCCCTGGCCCGCTTGGAAGAGGTGGGCCAGAGCACGGATCAGTTGGACTCGGGCACGTTTCACATGCAGTGTGAGCGCTAACCATGCTGGAGTTCGTAATCTAGAGCCCCGTTTCCACCAAAATTACCCGGAACAATTTGTACCAGGAACTTTTTTACAGGAACTTTTCTCCCCCCCAGACCTGCAGCTGTCTGCGTTTCGACCGCGATAAAGTTCCGAGAAGATTAGGCAGATTAGCCCGGTGATGTAGGACTGCGCGCGACTGCTCCTCCAAATCAGTGAAGGACATGTAATCATTTTTAAGTGTACCGATTGAAAGATTTAGTGAACTGTTTACATGAGACGTTATCTAAACCGATCTGGTGTTTACATGTGATGACTTTCAATCGCAACCATTTTGTCACATGCAGTTCGTCTGCCGCATCAAAAATGTCGCCGCTGTTTTCTCCAGCAGCTGAATGTGTTTACTGTAGCCATAGCAACTCTTAACGGCCACCAGGACTAATACAGTATTATTTATATCTATTTGTTGTAAAGTGTAATAATCATCTCAGAAAAAAAAATCTTCTGTCAGGCGCAGTTAAAGTAAAAACTGCCTGGGGCAATATACGCTGTGTCATTACTCCAACATTATCTTCATAACTCACGAAATAAAAAGTTTACCCCTCAGAAAAATTCACTTTCCTCTCTTGTCAGCATGAGCGCGGTGCGTGCTGTCACGTCATGTAAGGACACACACTTAAAAGTAATCGGTCAGGTCGTTTACATGGTGAAAAAAATGAATAACGAGTATGGAAGAGATTCAAGCTGTGCTGCTTTTGCTGGTTATGTATAGGTTTACTAAAGAGGAAATTAACAACGACAGAAAAGAGCAGCATATTCAGAAAGCTTGTATAGCTAGATTTAAAATGACAATGTATATTATTAACAGCTATTACGGACATTGAACGTGAGATGGCTGAGACGACCGCGCGCCACCAGACAGAGAGCAAGACTGATATTTACTGAACGCAGAACGAACCTCGCAAAAGACTTTTAAAAATGCCCAGCTAAACCAATCAGCATGTTCAGCGTCCCGCCCTCGAAAGTTCCTGAACTTTGAAAAAGTACTACCTCGCGAGCAGCACCGTTTGAAGGGGGAAATATTTACCCGGAACTTCATTTATACCCTGGTTCCTGCGGTCTAAACACACGAAGTACCACCCAAAGTTCCTAGTTCCTGGGTAAAGTTCCTGTGGTGGAAACGGGGCTAAAGCTGCAAAGTCCTTGCTGCACTTCAGCTGGTACCTTGCAAACCTCATAATGCGAGCAGCACGATTACGTGAACATTTTTGCGCCACTAAGGCGACACATCTGTTTAACAACAGGCTGTGAGAGGGCTGTGGACCACCGTGGACTAAACGACACAAAATTATCCACAAAGAAAACAGAGCAATGGACTCCATTGAGTTCAGAGAGCGCCGCTCTTCCTGTTTATCCCGAAACCGTCGCACCATAAAGACGTAAGCGTGCTCCGGCACGAATGCTGAAACCCGAAACCGCCGCACCATAATGACGTAAGCGTGCTCCGGCACGAATGCTGAAACCCGAAACCGTCGCACCATAATGACGTAAGCGTGCTCCGGCACGAATGCTGAAACCCGAAACCGTCGCACCATAATGACGTAAGCGTGCTCCGGCACGAATGCTGAAACCCGAAACCGTCGCACCATAATGACGTAAGCGTGCTCCGTCACGAATGCTGAAACCCGAAACCGTCGCACCATAATGACGTAAGCGTGCTCCGGCACGAATGCTGAAACCCGAAACCGCCGCACCATAATGACGTAAGCGTGCTCCGGCACGAATGCTGAAACCCGAAACCGTCGCACCATAATGACGTAAGCGTGCTCCGTCACGAATGCTGAAACCCGAAACCGTCGCACCATAATGACGTAAGCGTGCTCCGGCACGAATGCTGAAACCCGAAACCGTCGCACCATAATGACGTAAGCGTGCTCCGGCACGAATGCTGAAACCCGAAACCGTCGCACCATAATGACGTAAGCGTGCTCCGGCACGAATGCTGAAACCCGAAACCGTCGCACCATAATGACGTAAGCGTGCTCCGGCACGAATGCTGAAACCCGAAACCGTCGCACCATAATGACGTAAGCGTGCTCCGGCACGAATGCTGAAACCCGAAACCGCCGCACCATAATGACGTAAGCGTCCTCCAGCACGAATGCTGAAACCCGAAACCGTCGCACCATAATGACGTAAGCGTGCTCCGGCACGAATGCTGAAACCCGAAACCGCCGCACCATAATGACGTAAGCGTGCTCCGGCACGAATGCTGAAACCCGAAACCGTCGCACCATAATGACGTAAGCGTGCTCCGGCACGAATGCTGAAACCCGAAACCGCCGCACCATAATGACGTAAGCGTGCTCCGGCACGAATGCTGAAACCCGAAACCGTCGCACCATAATGACGTAAGCGTGCTCCGGCACGAATGCTGAAACCCGAAACCGTCGCACCACAATGACGTAAGCGTGCTCCGACACGAATGCTGAAACCCGAAACCGCCGCACCATAATGACGTAAGCGTGCTCCGGCACGAATGCTGAAACCCGAAACCGCCGCACCATAATGACGTAAGCGTGCTCCGACACGAATGCTGAAACCCGAAACCGCCGCACCATAATGACGTAAGCGTGCTCCGGCACGAATGCTGAAACCCGAAACCGTCGCACCATAATGACGTAAGCGTGCTCCGGCACGAATGCTGAAACCCGAAACCGCCGCACCATAATGACGTAAGCGTGCTCCGACACGAATGCTGAAACCCGAACCGTCGCACCATAATGACGTAAGCGTGCTCCGGCACGAATGCTGAAACCCCAAACCGCCGCACCATAATGACGTAAGCGTGCTCCGGCACGAATGCTGAAACCCGAAACCGCCGCACCATAATGACGTAAGCGTGCTCCGGCACGAATGCTGAAACCCCAAACCGCCGCACCATAATGACGTAAGCGTGCTCCGACACGAATGCTGAAACCCGAAACCGTCGCACCATAATGACGTAAGCGTGCTCCGGCACGAATGCTGAAACCCGAAACCGCCGCACCATAATGACGTAAGCGTGCTCCGGCACGAATGCTGAAACCCGAAACCGCCGCACCATAATGACGTAAGCGTGCTCCGGCACGAATGCTGAAACCCCAAACCGCCGCACCATAATGACGTAAGCGTGCTCCGGCACGAATGCTGAAACCCGATACCGCCGCACCATAATGACGTAAGCGTGCTCCGGCACGAATGCTGAAACCCGAAACCGTCGCACCATAATGACGTAAGCGTGCTCCAGCACGAATGCTGAAACCCGAAACCGCCGCACCATAATGACGTAAGCGTGCTCCGGCACGAATGCTGAAACCCTCCTATGTGAGTGCAGGCCAGCGGGGGAGTGGGGAGGGGGGACAATCGTACTGGGGCCAGGTTCATGGCAACCGTGCCTAGTGTGAGTACACTCTTAGTTTGCAAAAAACACTAAATAACGACTTATATAGTGATGGCCGATTTCAGAACAAAGCTTCGAACCGTTATGAGTCAGTGAATCGATTCATGATTCGGATCGCCAAAGTCACATGATTTCAGCAGTTTGACATGCGATCCGAATCCTGAATCGATTCACTGACTCATAACGGTTCGAAGCTTTGTTCTGAAGTCGGCCATCACTATATAAGTCGTTATTTAGTGTTTTTGCGCACTAACTCTATTCTGGCCTCTTCATCAATGATTGTCGAGCCGCTGTAGTGAGATGGGCTTTGTAACGACGTCTTTAGTGCCTTTATGGGTCTTGAGAGAGGAAATGACATTGGTGTCAATGAAGGCCTTTCTGAGCCATCGGATTTCAACACTAATATCTTCATCTGTGTGTGAAGATGAGCGGAGGTCTGACGGCTGTCCCACCACAGGAGGAATTAATGACAGGATGTAAATTTTTGGGTGAACTAACCCTTTAACGTCTAGTTAGTCTCTAATCCACAACTCTCTGTTGAAGGAGCAAACATATGGATTCTGACGCTTTATGTTTGTACAGGAAACCTTTGATTTTCCTGAAAAAATCTTAGCTAAAAAAGCAGCTGCATTTGTTGGTCCTCCATCTTAGCCAGCAGATTTCGTCTGAAAGCAAAGCTCGCTGAGAGCCGTGGCTGATGTATTTGTTCTCTATAAAAGCCCGGAGTCGCTGTTAGATTGCGAAGGACAGGAACAGCCGCTCAACATTACCCTTCCAGATCACAACGGTGACCTCCGCTGTAAAGATGTCTCCTGGATTTGCTTTCCTCGTTGAGAAGGAAAGCGGTTGCCAAGCCAACAGCATTGCCATTTCTTTGACTTAAAGCCATTTAAAGCTGAAAGGGCTGAGCTTCGGAGTGTGTGGAGAATGGTGTGTCCTGCGCATGTGGAGAATACTGACGCTGTGAGAAGATCAAACCACACACGCTTCACGTATAAAAACAACAGACGAGCCAATTAGCCGGCGTCCTTTGTGTCTGTCAGAAGGAATCGTGCAGTGAATGCCTGAGATTGATTCGCTGACTAATATCCTGTACCTGTATTATAATACGAGACGGGCAGTGCTTGCCAAACCACAGGCCCGAGAGGAACTTTGGCATCTCATCCTCGGAAATATTAATTCCTGGGAGCTTTTGTTATGGACTGCTGATAACAGGAGCTGATTAGAGACATTACACCAGTCACAATTAGCAAAAACACTACTTTAATTGTTAAACTGTGTTATTTGTAGTTGTAATTTGATGTTAGTTGTTGGCAGTGGAGATATATCAGAAAATGTCCGATAATATGGAGAGTTTAATGAATACTTGAAAATATGGGGAGTGTCAATAAATATGTAGAATTTAATAAATGCAAGAAAATATGGAGAATTTAATAATGCAATAAATATGGAGAATATAATAAATGCAAGAAAATATGGAGAATATAATAAATGCAAGAAAATATGGAGAATATAATAAATGCAAGAAAATATGGAGAATATAATAAATGCAAGAAAATATGGAGAATATAATAAATGCAAGGAAATATGGAGAATATAATAAATGCAAGAAAATATGGAGAATATAATAAATGCAAGAAAATATGATGGACACAATAAATGCAAGAAAATATGGAGAATTTAATAATGCAATAAATATGGAGAATATAATAAATGCAAGAAAATATGGAGAATATAATAAATGCAAGAAAATATAAGGAATATAATAAATGCAAGAAAATATGGAGAATTTAATAAATGCAATAAATATGGAGAATATAATAAATGCAAGAAAATATGGAGAATATAATAAATGCAAGAAAATATGGAGAATATAATAAATGCAAGGAAATATGGAGAATATAATAAATGCAAGAACATATGGAGAATATAATAAATGCAAGAAATATGGAGAATATAATAAATGCAAGAAAATATGGAGAATATAATAAATGCAAGAAAATATGATGGACACAATAAATGCAAGAACATATGGAGAATATAATAAATGCAAGGAAATATGGAGAATATAATAAATGCAAGAACATATGGAGAATATAATAAATGCAAGAAAATATGGAGAATATAATAAATGCAAGAAAATATGGAGAATATAATAAATGCAAGGAAATATGGAGAATTTAATAAATGCAAGAAAATATGGAGAATTTAATAAATGCAAGAAAATATGGAGAATATAATAAATGCAAGAAAATATGGAGAATATAATAAATGCAAGAAATATGGAGAATATAATTAATGCAAGAAAATATAGGGATGAAGATCATATAGGGGAGATCTGATTGGGAGACCTCTGCAGACCTGATCTCTACATTATTAATACTTATTGGAGATGTATTGAAATATTTAAAAAGTATTTCCGCAAACTTAACATGCAGGAGGATAGGAATATAAAATATAGCTTAGAGTTGTCTCATGAATATTAATTAGACTCATGACTGGGCTCTCCAGGAAGTTGACCAGGCAGTGTCGAGTATCACCAAATTAATATTCATGAGGCAAACCATCACCACGTGAATATGTCACAAACCGTCTACGCGAAGAAAAAAAAGTACTCATGGGGAATAAAGCTGAAGGAGAAACTTAAAATTTGACGAATTAAGATTTCGTCTCAGTTTCTTCATGTAATCCCAGAAGGACTCGATGATGGTGAGATCAGATCTCCACACTGCAAAAAAAATGCTTTTCTTACTTAGTATTTTTGTCTTGTTTCTAGTACAATCTATAAATTCTTAAAACAAGAAGTATTTACTAGACAAGTAAAAGTAATTGTCTTGTTTTTGGGACAAATATCTCAAAATGAAGAGTTTTTCCTTAAAATAAGATAAATAGTTTTCTTACCCCATTGGCAGATTATTTATCTTATTTTAATCAAAAACTCTCTTCATTTTGAGTTATTTTTTTCTAAAATACTAAGTAAGATTAAATCTGTGTGGATGAAATAGCTGTTTTCAGACTCCTTCTGCGTACAACAATCTCACTGCAATGGATTATTACAATGAATGGTGAAATAAAATATAAACTGATATTACCTACTGACACACTATTGCAAAATATATAAGTAACTTGCTTACAAATATTTTTGGGGGGTGAAAATACTAACGTGCCTAAGACTTTTACACAGTACCATACATTGGCATAATTTTCATTGAGTTATCATCATAAATGCAACAATCGACTCCGAGCAGAGCTATGCAATATGCTGACACGATCCGTAACAATCCCTTTTGGCCACTACTCTACATGTATCTCATTTTTGATATTTTTACAGGAAAACAGCACAATAACACAGATGTGAGATGTTGGACGTCAGTGTGTGTGTGTGTGTGCTCTGGTGTATTATTGCGTTATCTTTGCTTCACCTCCTCAGGTGAACTTCATATGTTGCTAAATTGACTAAATGTGCGTCTGCTGCTTTCAAACGAAACAAATGTGCAACTACCGTACCTCGTCCAATTACAGGAAATACATTTCCTTCAAATGCCTCAAAGTAAAAAATAGAAAGAAAGAAAGAAAGAAAGAAAGAAAGAAAGAAAGAAAGAAAGAGCAAGTGTGATGGTGAATTATTCATGGGAAATGACAAACATATGGCTCTGTTTTTCTCACCTTTCCTCACTGGTGTTTTATCATCTGTCTAATGTACGGCGATGGCCTGAAGGCAGACTCTGTTCTCTGGCCCTTGGGCGAAACACATTCACTTACTCTCTTTACAGTGCCAGTATCGACTCCTGCGATGGTTTATAGCTTTATTTAGAGTTGTGATATTAATTTATGGCATTTCCCTGCAGAAGTTTGAATCTCTTGTTAGGGCTTTTCTTTGACTTTTGGTAGGGTTGGTTACTTCTAAATTCAATAAGTGATGATTGTGTTGGGAACACTGCTATAAGAGAGGACAGAAATATGAGCTGTATTGTTGAAGATGTCATATACTCTGAGTTTTATTAGCTCCAGGACTGCCTGCTTCACCCGAGGTCTCTGAAAGCCACTGAGGGAGAACGGCATTTCTGTTAAGGGTTCAAACCGCAGGACAGAGACTTCATAAATCAGACGTCCATAATATAGCTAGTGTTTCTGATTCTGATGAATGGATGGATGGATGGATGGATGGATGGATGGATGGATGGATGGATGGATGGATGGATGGATGGATGGATGGATGGATGGATGGATGGATGGATGGATGGATGCATGGATGGATGGATGTGGGTCAGTATCACTGTAGGGTGCCTTTTTGTGTCCTGAACATAAATAACTCATTTGCCATGATAACTTAACATACAAAGGCTGTGTTGTATTAGGGTAAGTTTTTTTTATTCATAACAGAAGCAATACTTGGCTCTTTAGATACATTTTCAAGATTTCTTTTTGTTTTGTATAAGAGGACTATTTTGCTGTGTCCCAGGCACTGCTCATTTGAATGAGAGTAAAAAAAATAATATTTTTATTTTCCTATTAATATTTTGTTAAATAAGATTACTCAAATTGAGTATATTGATCCCTTTTGTAATAAAAACTATATTTTTATTTAATAAAAAGAAGAGTTTGTCCATGTCCCTTGAATGGTTGTCGTATTGTGGAATCTGCCCCTTTAAGAAAAGGCCATCTCCTTTAGTGACATCAGGATTTATTTTTATCTCTTCATTGGCTAGTTTTTCACCTGCTGAGGTGAATAGCTGCTGACTTTCGAACGGACAAATTTTGTTCATATAAGTTTTCTTACTTCTTTTGCCAAAGCTCAACTTGTCCACCCTGTCGGCATAAAATATACTAGAAGTGATTAAAATGCAATATTTTTAAAAGATGGATGGATGGATGGATGGATGGACGGATGGACAAATAAATTAGATTTTTTCTTTTAATTATTATATTTGGAAGAATAAATAATAGAAATAGAAATACCACTAATGAGTTAACGAATAAGCCACAAAAGGCAGAGATCTCCATATGAACTTATGTTCATATCAAATTCTTTTCAAGAACAAATTATTGATCCACATTCATCTGACCTACACTATATTGCCATAAGTTTTGTGACGCCAGCCTTTACACGCACATGAGCTTCCCATTGTTAACCCGTGGGGTTTAATATGGAGTCGGCCCACCCTCTCTAACAGCTCCAGCTCTTCTGGGAAGGCTTTCCTCAAGGTTTAGGAGTGTGTTTATGGGGATTTTTGCCCATTCTTCTAGAAGCTCATTTGTGAGGTCAGGCACTGATGTTGGACGAGAAGGCCTGGCTCTCAGTCTCCGCTCTAATTCATCCCAAAGCTGTTCTATGGGCTTGAGCTCAGGACTCTGTGCAGGCCAGTCAAGTTCCTCCACACCAAACTCCTCATCCATGTCTTTATGGAGCGACGCTTGTGCACTGGAGCGCAGTCATGCTGGGACAGGAAGGGGCCGTCCACAAACTGATCCCACAAAGTCAGGAGCGTGAAATTGTCCAAAATGTCTTGGTGAAGCATTAAGAGTTCCTTTCACTGGAACTAAGAGGCAAAGCTCAACCCCATAATCCCTCTTCCACCAAACTTTACACGTGGTACAATGCAGTCAGGTAAGTCCCGTTCTCCTGGCGACCGCCAAACCCAGACTCGTCCATGTGATTGTCAGACTGAAACGTGATTGGTCGCTCAGAGAACACGTCTCACTGCTCTAGAGTCCAGTGGCGGCTGCTTTACTCCACTGCATCCCACGCTTTGCATTGCTCTTGGTGATGTAAGGCTTGGATGAGCTGCTCGGCCACGGAAACCCATTCCATGAAGCTCTCTACACTGTTCTTGAGCTCATCTGAAGGCCACAGGAGTCTGGAGGTCTGGAGCTGTTGACTCTGCAGAAAGTTGGAGACTTCTGCGCACTGTGACCCTCAGCATGCGCTGACCCCGCTCTGGGATTTAACACTTCGTGGCTGAGTTGCTGTTGTTCCCAATGGCTTCCTCTTTGTTCTAATCCCACTAACAGTTGAGCGTGGAGTATTTAGTAGTGAGGAAATGTCAGGAATGGACTTATTGCACAGGTGGCAACCTATCACGGCCCCACGCTTGAGTTCACTGAGCTCCTGAGAGCGACCCATTCTTTCACTAATGTGTGTAGAAGCGTCTGCAGGCAGAGAGCTGGAGTTATACACAGATTGAACACCTGAACTCAGGGATTTGGAGGAGCGGCCCAATACTTTTGGCAATACTGTAGTTTGTCTGCATTAATTTTAAAGTAAATAAGGTCATGTTTGCTTACAATTTCCTCCCATGAAAAGCAGCATCTCAGCAAAAAAAGCTTCCTCTGGGAAGTGACACCAGCCGATGAAACGCTGTCTACGGACCTGCAGAGATATAAATACACTGGAATCAGGTCTTTTACACCAACCACTGAGATTCAGCAGTGAATGTTTTTAATAAGACTCTGTCTCCTCTGTCTCTCACTACAGTTCTCTTCGGCCAGTTTATGTTCTTCCAGACGAGCCCTAATGATGTGGTGGAGATCTTTGACGGGCCCTCCACCGAGGCTGCGCTCCTCACCTCCAGCTATGGCGGGCATTCAGGTAAAAGGCTTTGTTTACCGCGCGAGACCAACTAAAGGCACGTCAGCCGAGACCAGGAGACACTAAAGTAGGTGTAGGACTGCCGGCTCAGATCTCATTCCCGCTGCGCTCATCGCGGTGACACTGTTAATGCGCTTCTGACACGCAGCTCGGCTGCACAAGCTTTGCACATTACACCAGCGTCCAAAGGTTTTTGTAACTAAAACTACAAAATCATTAAAGCAAAGCTGAAATAAAAAATAATAGTTGAAATACTTAAACCAACAAAAATGAGAAATATTGCCTCGGCAAAGTTAAAGCACTAAAAATATTAACTGGAAATAAATAAAAAAGTAAAATTAAAATAAATTCAACCTAAATAGCAGTATAGCCTATTAAAAGGTCAACAGTTAATAAAACGAGAAGAACACAGAACAAAATTACTAAAAAAAAAAATTACCTGCAAAAGCTTTCCACATTTACACCAGCGTCTAAAGTTTTTGAACATAATTAAAACTATGCTGAAATAGAAAATAATAAAAACAATCGCTGGAAAACTTAAACCAACAAAAATGGGAAATGTTGCCTTTTTGAAGTTGAAGCACTTAAAATATTAACTGGAAATAAATAAATAAATACTTAAACCAAATTCAACCTAAATGGCAGTATATATCTAAAAGATCAACTAATAATAAAACGAGAAAAGCACATAAAGAAATGACTAAAAATATAACTAAACTTAACATGAAAACTAAAAATATAAAAAAATAAAGCTAATCCAAATAATATTTATTATTATTATTATTATTTGTATTAGTATTATTATTATTATTATTATTATTATTATTATTATTATTATTATTATTATTATTATTATTATTATTATTATTATTATTATTATTATCATTGTTATTATTATTATTATTATTATTATTATTATTGTTGTTGTTGTTGTTGTTGTTGTTGTTGTTGTTGTTAATGTATTGTGTGTAATTTGATGAAAATAATTTTATTTGAGATTTTACAAAATTACTAAAGAGAAAATGTTAGGATTTTTATGTGAAATAAAGAAATATTTCAGATTTTGCTCATAATATAATATAATATAATATAATATAATATAATATAATATAATATAATATAATATAATATAATATAATATAATATAATATAATATAATATAATACAATATAATATAATATAATATAATATAATATAATATAATAAAATATAATATAATTTGATGAAAATAATTTTATTTGAGATTTTACAAGATTACTAAAAAAGTTATTCATAATAGTATTTTTAGATGATTATTTATGTTTATATTATATTATATTATATTTTTATATTTAAATGAAAACATATTTTAATAAATACATTAATAATAAAAAAATAAAGATATGTAATTAAAATACTATTTTACATATGTGTGTGAGCTGTGTATTTGTATGAATGCATTAGATTACTGTATGTGTGTTAGTGCAATGCAATGAAATGCATGACAGTGTTCAACTTTTCACTCACATTTCTATGCTGACACTTTATATAATATAAGTGTTATTAAAATAGAAAAGGATTCAACACACACTTTGTCACTCTCAGACCTTTGGACCGCTCTCGTTGGCGAGCCGAAGATGCATCATTTCCTTTAACCCTGTTGAAGTCAGCGCTCAGCAGACAGACTGATGATATTATTGATGCCATTGTTGTGTCTGCAGACAGATAACAGAACGCTTTTTCTCTTCCTCACCTCCTGAAATTTCTCATTTCATAGGAGAGCCGTTGCCACTGAGCTCTGCCAATGAAATCACCATCAGGTTCAGAACCGAGGGGCCGAATACAGCCAAAGGTTTTCATTTTGTGTATCAAGGTATGTGTATTTCTCAACTGTAGCAAACTGAGGTTAAGGCTAGGGATGGGTACCGGAACCCGGTATTAAATGAGCCCCGGTGCTAAATTATAAATATATATATATATATAATGTAATGTAATGTAATGTTTTTGAAAGAAGTTTCTTCTGCTCATCGAGCCTGCATTTATCTGATCAAAAATAAAGAAAAAATGTAATATTGTGATATATTATTACAATTTAAAATGATTTCAATGTATTCTCCTTTAAATGCTGATTTATTTCTGTGCTCAGAGCTGAATGTTCAGGATGGTTCCTCCAGTCTTCAGTGATCATGATCCTTCAGAAATCATTCTCAGATGAGGATTCATTAGGAGTGTCGGAAACAGTTCTGCTGACGTATATATGTTCATAACCTGTGATACTTTTTTATAATACTTTGAGGAATAAAAAGGATGGAGGGATGGATGGATGGATGGATGGATGGAGAGATGCCTAAAAATAGAAATCTTTTGTAACAGTAATAAACTCTACTGGTCAGTCATTTGGGGTCAGTCAGTTTTTTTCTTTCTTTTTTTTTGTTGAAATAAATCAATAATTTTTTTCAGCAAGGATGTGTTAAATTGATAGTAAAGGAGATTTATATTATTTGAAAATATGTTATTATTTTGAATAAATGCAGTTCTTTTGAGCCTTTTATTCATCAAATATATACGTCAGCAGAACTGTTTCCAACACTCAATCACTCTAAAAAAAACAACCCAATGTTGGGTCAAATATGGACTAACCCAACAGTTGGGCTGTTTTAACCCAGCGACTGGGTTGTCTTGAGCAAATATTTAACCCAACCGCAGAATTTAAACAACCCAATTGCTGGGTCAGTCCATATTTGACCCAACATTGGGTTAAAACAACCCAGCTTTTTTTTAGAGTGTAATGAATCCTCATCTGAGAATGATTTCTGAAGGATCATGATCACTGAAGACTGGAGGAACCATCCTGAACATTCAGCTCTGATCACAGAAATAGATCAGCATTTAAAGGAGAATACAGTGAAAAACTATAATTTTAAATTGTACACTCTAAAAAGTTCTGGGTAAAAACAACCCAAAGTTGGGTCAAATATGGACTAACCCAGCAATTGGGTTGTCTTAAGCAAATATTTAACCCAACATTGGGTTAAAACAACCCAACATTTTTTAGAGTGTAATAATAAAATAAAAATCAGTATTTTTGATCAAATGCAAGGCTTGATGAGCAGAAGAAACTTTACAAATAGTAATCTGTCCAAACTTTTGGCCTGTACTGTTACCTTTTGGTTGCCAAGAATTATAAATAGATGAGGAGGTAAAACTATTAAAAACTTGCTTTGCTTCACAGTGATACGCTTTGGTTTCCCTAAACCCTAAACTTAACGTCAGAACCAGCACAATCTGTGATTACTGTAAAATGCAGTCTGCTTTTAAATTGCTTGATGTGTTTGTTAATAAATAGATAGAGCTATTAAAAGCACAATAATCTGCGCAAGAGTTTCCACCTTCAAGGCGGCTTATGCGCGTGCGCTTTAAAACCGACCGCAACTCGCACATTACAGTACTTTAGGCTTCATGTGCACGTCTACACCGTCAAATACACACAACAAACAGCCTGTCAATGAGCGCTTGGAGAGTATTCACTTAAACACGGTTTATGTCTTAAATGGGCGTTAATATTTGGGAGAAAATATGATGTATATTATTAGATCTGGTTTCGGTTTTAAAGGGGCAGCGTCTAATAAACCCTGACGATTGTGTCATTAATGTGAACAACAAAGAAAAGCCGAAGAAAAAGATACTTGGAGCCAGGGCTGGACTGGGGCTAAAATTCGGCTCTGGCATACCCAGCACATCCGGCCCATGAGTTCCCCGTGAATGTTTTTGCTGGCGTTGGGGCCTTAAATTGGAGTATATAAAGGACAAATAATGATAGATATTATCAAATTTGCTGCAAATGCAGATAAACTTAATATTGCTTTATCCTTAATTCATGGGATCCAGACTTTAAAGCTGTTTTATAGACTGTAGTTTAACCGTAGGCCAGTTTCATTTAAATGTAAGTTCATGGAAGTCACAGGGTAAAAAACATAGACTGTAAAAAACCTTGCTCCTCATTATATGGCTATATGGTTTCTAAAACTATATAAAACATATATAATAAACTATTCTATTTGTAAGTAAAATGTAATCACCTGTAGAAAATACGAAAACAGCCTCTAAAAGTGATTTATATTCTGCAATATTAATTTAAGTAATAGCAACATTTTTAATAAATGTTTCTTCCAAAATACCATATTTCTTCGCTTTTAGTAGCTGAAAGGTAAATTGTGGTTGTGCTAAAGTGAAACGTTTGTGTGTGTTGCCGTTTTCCACTTGACCTCGTCATGAATACATGCTCGCGGCTGTTTACAGCTGATTCAACACAGAACCTGTAATGTTTCCATATCACACGATTGTATAAAACTAAATTCGGAGTCAAAGTGCCGTATAGAGCAGCATTTAAACGCAGCGTACGTACGTCAGCGGCTGCGCTGTGCGGATGTTCGCCTTTTGCAGTTCCATGCGCTCAAATAGCCTACTAATAAATAAATAAATAGAAAAATAGCGCCTAATATGGAGGGGAGCTCTCTCTCGCTTCGGCTTGTCAATTCAGAAGACAAACCAATGGGCCGCTGTCGCTGCATGTTGTCAGTGGTACAAAAAAAATAATAATATTAAAAACACTACCGGCCCCAAAGTGCGTCGGCCCACCGGGCGAATGCCAGTCCAGCCCTGCTTGGAGCTTTAAAAAGCATGAATCTATTCATTTGTACAGTGAAAACTATACAGTGTTATTTTATATTTGATTACTTTATTAGCTTACTTTATGTTGTAGGCCATTACCTGAACAGTAATGTCAGACCTTCCTGAGATTAAAGCATTTCATTTGTATCTTTGTTTTATTGTATATTTATTGTATTTATTTGACCATTTGTTTGTGCTTGTTCTTATCGTATGCATATAAAACAAAAATAGATGTTTTATATTAGTTTTGTTCAAACATTGCTGTTCATTTTGGTTTAGATATTTTACATTTTCAGATTATAAAGCAATGCTAATTATGTTTGTAATACAGTTTGTAGATGGGAAGGAAGGAGGCGGGAACCGGTGAACGTTCAAACAAACTTTAATTCAAAAGAAATAAACAAACCGAAAGTAAAACCGCGGGCAGCCCCTCACGGACGACTGCCCACACACACATAAACAAAACATAACATAAATTCCAGGCCTGGTCCTCTCTCGTCTTCCGCTGCCTTCGCTCCTCCTTATATGCTCCCGTCACATGGCCGCGAGACGAGACCGGTGTGCCACGCAGCTGGCACTCGTGAACATTAATCACCGGCCCGCTCTCGCGGTCCCTCGCCCCGCTGCCTGTCACACCACAATGTTCTTAACTTTTCTATTTATTATAAAAAAGTATAACATAAAGTACCGATAAGAATACCGTTAAAGTACCGGATCGATAAGCAGTATCGGTAATATCGTTAAAACCTCCCTTCACTCTTAGTTGCACCAACAAGGATTAAATTAAACTCAGTTTAGAGCTAATCTAGGATTTGTTGATCTAGGCTTTATTTTAAATCGACTTGTGTTGCACCACTTAATTTTAAACCTAGATCTGGGATTAGAATGTAACCTGCGATTAAAACCTCCATTTACAATTAATTTTCGCCGCCATGATGGATTCGCCATTGACAGCAACAATACTAATATTCAATTTTCTTCTATACTGACCACCAGAAACTCTCTCTGACAAGTAGGAAAGGAAATAAACTTGTAAAATGTCAGCTGTCTGCATAAAGCGCTATGTAGAGAGACCGTTGCTGATCAAGCGGGCAATAAAAACACTGCGGCAGCGCGTGCGGATTTCATACGCCTGGAAATATAAGGCTTGTTTGAGATGAGCAAAATCTGCGCAGAACCGATCACTGGTGATCAGCGCAAGATGCATGCCGGTTAGAAATGTGTCCGAGGGCGGTCCGCCTTGCTCTGATGTCATGCCGACGTATGTTAAAAATCTCTCGCGATGGCGAGGCGGATGTGTCGGATTCTGCAGTCGAGCGCAGTTGCTCTCCACCGACTGCGCGGAGCAAAAGCATGATGGGAAACGACTTGCTGACGACACAGCTTAATCCTTATTGGTTTAAACAACCGTGATGTAAGGTTGCTTTTTAAAATATTTGATTTCATGATTTGATTTGATTTGATATCATGTTTTAATGTGTATAAATTATGTGTGCATATTCCCAAACTCTCGGACAGTGCGATCTCTCTGTTGGTTATGTGATTGTTGTCATATTTATAAAATATATAAAAACATGTACGTAATTAAAATAAAAATGCTTGATACAGGCCTTTCGAAAGGAAATAAATAACAGAAACTTTGGGTGTCTTGTTCATAATATTTATTTTCATATAAGCAACAGAACTTAAATTACATCCAGTTTATCAGCAACAGAGCGCACGAGTGTGAATCCCGCGATATCTGCAACTGATCTCGCAGGTGTCTGATCCACTACGAGAAGAGAGAACTGTTAGGCTTGTTTGAGATGCGCCTTGCCTCGCCTGAAATAAAGGCGAGACTAGGCGGCTGCAGTGAGGGAGGAGTGAAAAAAGTGCAGGCAAGCCGGACAATTCTCTCTTCTCGTAGTGGATCAGACACCTGCGAGAGCAGGTGTGTGTGTGTGAGATTAGAGTTCTCTCTTCTCGTAGTGGATCAGACACCTGCGAGATCAGTTGCAGATATCGCGGGATTCACACTTGTGCGCTCTGTTGCTGATAAACTGGATGTAATTTAAGTTCTGTTGCTTTTATATGAAAATAAATATTATGAACAAGGCACCCAAAGTTTCTGTTATTTATTTCCTTTCGAAAGGCCTGCTTATCAAGCATTTTTACTTTAATTACACACATGTTTTTATATATTTTTATTAATATGACAACAATCACATAACCCACAGAAAGATCGCACTCTCCGAGAGTTTGAGAATATGCACACATAATTTATACACATAAAAACATGATACCAGAGTTTTAAATTCAAATATATTAAAAAACAACCTTGCATCACGGTTATTTAAACCAATGAGCATTAAGCTGTGTCGTCAGCAAGTTGTTTCCCATCATGCTTTTGCTCCGCGCAGTCGGTGGAGAGCAACTGCGCTCGACTGCAGAATCCGACACATCCGCCTCGCCATCGCGAGAGATTTTTGACATACGTCGGCATGACATCAGAGCAAGGCGGACCGCCCTCGGACACATTTCTAACCGGCATGCATCTCGCGCTGATCACCGGTGATCGATTCTGCGCAGATTTTGCTCATCTCAAACAAGCCTGTTATCTCACACACACACACACACACACACACACACACACACACACCTGCTCTCGCAGGTGTCTGATCCACTACGAGAAGAGAGAACTGTCCGGCTTGCCTGAACTTTTTTCACTCCTCCCCTCACTGCAGCCGCCTAGTCTCGCCTTTATTTCAGGCGAGGCAAGGCGCATCTCAAGCAAGCCTATATTTAGCCTATAGAAGGCTATCGGTTACTGGAGTATATTGTGGCGGCGTAACTTATGACAAACAACTGTCATGATTGGCTATCATGAGTGACTATCCGCTTGTTAAGTCGTGACGTAAGGAGCGCCGTTTCTGGGTCCAAGCCTCAACTCGTTTCACTTGAGAAAGCCATCCACACCCGTTCATGAGCGCTATTTATTCATATTAAACATCAAACGTTTAAAAAAGTTAACATTTTAAATACTTACAGTCTACACAACAGTCTCTGTGATCACAGCGTCACATACATTAATATTTTAACGATTTAAAAAAGATGAATCACTGTCTGGCCATCTGGAATTTTTGGTATGGAGAAAAAGGTTTTTTGTAGTATTACAGCACATTGTGTGTGTATATTAGCACCGTCTGTAGTTTTTCTTGTGGTATAAGATAGAGCGTTTGGACCCGGAAGCGCTGCCGCGTGACGTCAGCCTTAACAACCGGATATTTACTCCGCTCTTGACAGCACCGCCCATCGCGTTTGATCGAGTGGAGCGGGCATGAGAAACGCGAGGTGCCGACCGTTAAATGCGAAATATAATTCTCTCTTGTTTTCTTTGTCCGACACCGAGATGAGTGACGGATCTGCATCCCGGACTCAATAGCAGGCGTAAACTCACGGGCCGCCTCGACCCTCACACTCTGACGGCTCAATTCGCTTTCATTTTCATTTTTATTAGTAATGTTAGGCTAATAAACACCTCTCTGAGACCATCTCTGTTCAGTCATCTGCATAGTTTAATTGTAGGTGCACTTTATTTTATTTAAACCTCCTCACATGTAAGTTTAAAATTAATCCATAATTGAGATTTAAATCTGAGTTTAAAGTTATGGAGCAACAGGATTAAAGTTAATCTATCTTAAATAGAAATTAAATCCAGGATCAAAATGGTGGCTTAAATGTAAACCTGGTTTAACGTTTGGTGCAACAGAATTATAAAATAAACCTTGATTTAATCTAGATTTAAGATTAATCCTTGTTGGTGCAACCCACCCTTACACTCTGAAAAAATGCTGGGTTGTTTTAACCCAATGTTGGGTCAAATAGGGACTAACCCAGCAATTGGGTTGTTTTAACACGATTTAACGATTGGGTTATTTTAATCTTGCAGTTGGGTTAAATATTTGCTTAAGACAACCCAATCGCTGGGTTAAAACAACACAACTGCTGGGTTAGTTCATATTTCACCCAACATTGGGTTGTTTTTTACTCAGAATTTTTTGTCTATTTCTTTTTTTTTTTTTTTTTTTTTTTGAGTGTAGAAGAAAAAGTTCTATATAAAACCTTAAAAGGTTCTATCAGGTGCTATATATTTGGAACCCCTAAAAGGTTCTATATAGAACCTTTTTTAAGCGCCAAAAGAGTTCTTTCTTGTCATTATAAAACCTTTAAACGGTTCCAAATACGTAGCGCCAATAGAACCTTTTAAAGTTCTATATAGAGCCCTTTTTAAGCGCCAAAAGGGTTCTTTCTTGTCATTATAGAGCCTTTTTAGCATAAAGGGTTCTTTGGAGTTGAGTAAAGAACCCTATGGTTCTAGAACCCCAATGAACCCTTTTTTCTAAGAGTGTAGTTAAGGCTGTGTTGAAATACTTTCATTCCACTCCTGCTATTATAGAGTTGCTTTCCTCTTGTTTCTGCAGCGGTTCCAAGGACCAGTGCTTCCCAGTGCAGCTCCGTGCCCGAGCCTCGCTATGGGAAGCGCATTGGGAATGACTTTGGATTGGGCACGGTTGTGCTTTTCGAGTGCAATCCAGGTTACACTCTACATGGTGCCAGTGCCATCAGGTGCGAGGCGGTGCCCAACTCACTGGCCCAATGGAACGGCACTGTGCCAACATGTGTCGGTATGTATGTATGTTCATCCAATACTGGGCTCAATACTGCCCCCTGCTGCTGGGGAAGGGCATCAGTGATGGCCAGATGACCAGGCTGTGATGGGGGCTCTGCTCCAGAACATAGTGATCTGCCTTTGTAAAGCAGCATTTTTATATACTGTATTGTCTTCTACTGACCAACTGAAGAGATCAGCCAGCTACTGTTAACTGTTAAATAGTTAAAACCTTGTTGATTAAAGTTGAAACTGTAATGAAAATCTTTTTTGTTTGGGGCTGCGCCGTCAGATATAAACTCTGGGCCGGTACCCTAAGGTACAAACGTGAAAAGGTACAAATCAATACTTTAAGAGTTCGTATTAGTACCTGAAAGGTAGCCTGCCGTGGTCATACTCAACTCTAGTCAGAATATGAGTCTGATGCTCATTGGGCTGTGATTATGGGGCGTGTTTCAACCAAACCAGGAAAGACCTCGATTGGACAGACCAACAACCAATCAGAGCAGCGGAGCGACGCATAACGTTAGTTGTCAAATGTCAACAGAGCTCAACTGCACTGTGTTGCCAAGTCCGCATTTTTCCCCGCAGGTTGTTTTCTATGTCCACGGGTTGAAGCGAATGTTATGGGATATATAGACCCAGGAATGCCAATTTTAGCAGCAACCTCACCAAAATAACACACATTTTACCCCCCAAACGCCATTTTTTTCCAGAGACCGTCTATTACTGTTCTGACGTCATGGTGAATTGTCGGATTGGTCACCCTTTAGCTCTGTCTGTGAGCTTTGCCAATATTTAACCAATGACAAGTATTATAAACCTCGTTATTCCATTGGCTCCTCAAACTGCCAATCAAACCTCATAACTCCTCCCACCTCTGTTGTGAATAAAGTGCCACATCTCTGCTTGTTTGCAATGCAATGGTAAAGACCTCATTCTCTGAATAAGTCCAGCGTTTCTTTTTAAAGCCCCACTTGGCTACTTTTGCTCTCGGGGTCCCCCCACAGTTTGGAAAAAACAATGTCCTCAACTACTGCCGTAAGAGCTGTCGTCCTACATCAGGGGATGCCATCGCGCATGCATTTGTTGACATGACAACCCTGATAGCCCTGAACAAGTGATGCGTGGGTCGTCTCATAACCCGCGGACCCCGTATGTCTATTTAATGGTCGCGGGTGCGCGGCGGGTTGTAAAAATATAAACAGTGGTGCGGGGCGGGCCAAATAACTTCATAAAAGCGCCCCGCGGGTCGGTGCAGCACTAACAGTTCCCCTGAACACTGCAAGAGGAGTTCTTCTGGCGTCGCGTGTGAAATGTCTTCATCCCAGGTAACGTTACAGTCAGTGGCAGATGCTTCAGCATGTCTTATGAATATAATTTCATGGGTTTTATTTTTTTCAAACGCCAAATAATCACGATGCTCACGTTTACAAGCCAGCGTCATTATAGTAGTCTATTGGTTACCGTTTTACAGAATCTATATGATACTTCAGTTCAGTGTTTGAGTTTTAGGTAATCACCGTAACAAGCAGGACAGCATCGGTCAGGCTCGCCTCCTACAGCTCACGCCGACGAGCAAACGCTGGTCACATGTTGATCCTCGTCCTGCCTTTAATCACAGCACTTTTTCATTTCCTCTTATTGCTTTCCTCCAACAAAACCTTTTCTTTCTTATTTGTCTCTGCTGCTTCAGACAGGACTATATTATCCGACGAACAAAGTTGGGCTCGCACGTCCGAATGTAAGGAAGTGTGTGTGTTGGTGGAAGTGACGTATATGCCGTAAAGCAGTCGAATTTTGTAGTTCTTTTTGTTCTCGGGTTACTACCCGAAACCTGAAGTTTAAAAGTATGATTAAAAACGATACAGACCCCATCAGGCTATGGCAGACGTGTCATTTAACCTATTGTAAGTCGATGTATCATCACAAGAGTCTTGAAAATATATTATGAAGGTTGAAAAGTTACCTAGTGCTGCTTTAACCAAAAAACATATAAAGACTAGTGTTTTGTGTTTTTGAGGAGTGGACAAGTGTCTTAGTCGAGCATTTGTCATCGTCTTAAATAATCTGTGTGAAGCACTTCATCTTTATTAACATGAAATTTTGGTTAAATGACAGAAAAACTGAGCAACAACATATATCTACAATAAACTTTATAATATAACATGAACATATATAAAGCCAGAATATCAACTTTGACAACACAGTGTTTAATTAGTATTTATATAAAAACAGTGATAATATATTTTATGTATATAGCATTTTATAATATAAATAATCACACATTATATACTTTAAATGTCTTAATTTTTATTATTATTTATTATTAGGGGCCAAGCACCGAAGGTGCGGAGGCACCTATTGAAATCGTTAGTGTTCCTATTATTAGGGGCCAAGCACCGAAGGTGCGGAGGCACCTATTGAAATCGTTAGTGTTCCTATTATTATTATTCTGCTTCTTCTTCTTCTTCTTCTTCTTTTTCCGCCATAGGAGTCTCTGGCAGCCCATAGAACCGTATGGTAAAAAGTTGTGAAATTTGGCACACTCATAGAGGCCAGTCTGAGCTGTCACTATAGCAAATTTGGTGCCTCTAACTCAATCTCTCTAGCGCCACCACCTGTCCAAAGTTTCACTCATATTTATGCTTATAACTTTTGACCCCTAAGGGCTAGAAACAAAATTCTTTTTTCATCGGATTCCTTGGCTCAAGCCGATTCGATTTCACCCTATGATGTAATTTTCCGGTATGCAAATTTTCCCGCCATTTTGAATTTTCTGAAAAACCTACTTTTTCTAACTCCTCCTAGGCCGTTGCTCCGATTTTCATGAAAATTGAAACAGATCATCTTCATAGCATGCTGACAAAAAGTTATGGAATTTAAGTTGATTCGTCCAATCGTTTTCAATAAACGCACAAACAAATTTTACGTAGAGGTTGCAAAAACACACTAAAGGCTATATCTCCACAACGCTTTATCGTATTCAAACCAAACTTGGTACATGTCATCACAAGCATGACCTGAAGCAACATGCAGCGTTTCGGCGCAGCGCCACCTACTGGTCCGGAGATACGAAAAATGCATATTTTGGCTTATAACTTCTGAACCGTTTATCCAAAAATCATAAAATTGGTCTCATTAGATTCAGGGCGTCATGCCGAGTCGACTGATATCCAATTTTACCATGTCGGCCATTTTGGATGTCGGCCATTTTGAATTATGTGCAAAAATGCTGTATTTTATGAACGCATGAACGGATTGTTACGAAACTTGGTATGGGTCATCACCACGATGCCCTGAAGTAGCCTGAGAAGTTTCGAAACAGCGCCACCTAGTGGATAATTCTTTTTTTTCAAACGCTTATAACTTTGGGTGTGAGTGAAAAATTTTGATGGGAGTAGCTTTTTTGGGCTCCTGAATCCTTGCCGAGTCCAACGATACAAGACATGCCCAGTTTCGGCATATGGTTTGCGCAGCGTTGTAATTTAGCGCTTAAAAAACATTTGCTGATATCTTCAAAACCGCTAGTCCGATCGAGACGAAACCAGCCTCAGAAGTTCGGAAACATAGGTCGATAGCTATACGCTAATGCCCAAATGTCAAAATATTGATAGTAAGGGGTAGTAAAATCCAATCAAAGTCAGGTGTCAGTCATTTTTTACGTGTTTTTTCATATAAATGTCTATAACTCCAAAACAAAATGAAATATTTTCACCAAACTTGACACACATATGTATGGGCTCACTACGAGGACACATAAAAAAATTGGTGGGATTGTGCCTCTTGGTGGCGCTATAATAAAACAAAACATGAAATTCCCATTGACTTCAATGCAGTATTACGGTTTAAAATGCTAATGCTATAATTTAAGAATGCACTAGTGTATCATTACAAAACTCGGTATGTGTCTTCCGCTCTATGTCCCGAAGATATTCAAAAAGTTTCGGGGCAGCGCCACCTTGTGGTCAAAAGTTGTAATAAAATGTACAAAAATGCTAATAACTTTTGATTAAATTAGCCTATTGTAATGAGACTGGTCATAATACATTCATTGGCTCATGCCGAGAAGATAGATACCAATTTTGCCATATTTTGCAAACATATCTGTGCTCCATCTTGTTATTTGTTAAAAATCTACTTTTTCAAACTCATCCTAGACCGTTTGTCCGATTTTCACCAAAATTGATCCGTATCGTCTTCAGACCATGCTGACAAATAGTTATGGATTTCGGATTGATAGACAAAACAGTTTTCATATACCACTGCAACAGAGTTGAGCCATGATGCAAAAATTACTCTTGAGGCTGTATCTCTGCAATGCTTTGACATATTGACACCAAACTTTGCATGTGTCATTGTCATCTCAATCTGACTAAACCACATCAGTTTCGTAACAGTGACACCTATTGGTCGAAAGTGATAAACCATTAAACCATTATTATTGACTGTATTTAAAATTTGACTGCTATTTTGCCTAAAATCAACTTAATAGGTCCTTAATGGCTCATTGTTGCAGTTGGCTTGAGACTTCCAGCCATGCTGGCATGTCTTGTCTTCTTCTTTGCGCTTGGCCCCGATAATGGCTGCTTGCAGCTATATTTATTATTATTATTATTATTATTATTATTATTATTATTATTATTCATGTATTTATAATATAATATAATATATAAATTATTAATGAATAGCATTTATAAAAAATTGTATATGTATTAAAATACATTACAAATAATATAAATAATAAAATATATTAATAATAACCAAATAAACATTTATTAGCATTGTGAATGCTAACTGTGAATATTTATTAGCATTTTATAATACAAATAATCAAACATTATATGCTTTAAATATCTTAATTTGTATTCTTTATTATTATTATTATTATTATTATTATTATTATTATTATTATTATTAATGTATTTATAAATATAATATACTTAAATTATTAATTAATAGTATTTATTACTTTTAAACATTGTATATTATTAAAATACATTATACAGATCTGGAAAAAATTAAAGAGACAACTTAACATATAAAAAACTCATGTTGAGTGGCCTCTTAATTTTTTCCAGAGCTGTATAATTGTTTTTAATAAAAGCATGAATAATAACTAAATAATAAACTACTTTACCAGTCATTTGTGTGTTCTGTGAATATTTATGCTTATTTATGATTATTAATGAATTTGAGTACCGTTTTGTTTGCCTATAGCAACATAATGCCAAACTCTATTGAAATCAAGGGCCGCTCTGTTCGTATGAGTTTCTGCATTAGAAAAGCGCTGGAGATCACTCATCTGTGCATCTGCTCGCCCTTAGAAGTCGCTCACTGTGTTGTGGAACAGAGCCGGAGATATTTGAGGGGGTTTTATTAAAAATAAATGTGCTGGGACTAATGGATACAGGAGCGTTCACACAGTGTCGAAATGCAATTTCGAGTAAATGCGAATCTCCGGTAAATCTCTTGATGCAAGTTGACAGAATACTTTCCTTCTAGCCACGTCCTCGTGCAATTTAATAGAAACACTCCTATGAGAGAATCAACAGGCGCTGGAAGCAAAGCCGCCGTCCTTACGCTCGTACCAGCCAAACAATGTGCCGTCATTATCTGAGCTCACGCTAAAGCACAAGTAGGCCTGATTTTTTATTACAGAGCTCAATATCATACCAATTTTCCCTCCCTGACGTCTTTTCATCATCATTTTTCACCTTTACTCTGATCCGTGGAATTAATTGGGTTGTTTTTTTAAAACTGTACCTTTTCAGATTTCTTCTTCACATGTTGAATTAGTGCTGGCATTTTCATACACAGGTTTAGATGTTACTCACCTGTATCACTCAGAATCACATTCATAAGCAAAATTAAAGGGATAGTTCACCCAAACATAAAATTACCCCATAATTTACTCACCCTCAAGCCATCCTAGGTGTGTATATGGATATCTTTCAGACAAACACCATCGGAGTTATATTAAAATACACTATATTGCCTCTACACGCACATGAGCTTCCCATTGTTAATCCTGTGGGTTTAATATGGAGTCGGCCCACCCTCTCTAACAGCTCCAGCTCTTCTGGGAAGGCTTTCCTCAAGGTTTAGGAGTGTGTTTATGGGGATTTTTGCCCATTCTTCTAGAAGCTCATTTGTGAGGTCAGGCACTGATGTTGGACGAGAAGGCCTGGCTCTCAGTCTCCGCTCTAATTCATTTCATTTACATTTAATTATTTAGCAGACGCTTTTATCCAAAGTGACTTACAAAAAAGGGGAGAGCAATAGAAGCAACGAAACAAACAAGGCCAACATCCTGTAAGAGCTGTAAGAAATCTCAATTAATTAGCACAGTACACAATATTTTTTATTTATTTTATTTTTTATTTTTTATAGCCAGCTACAACAAAAACTCACGTACGCCAAATGCCGAACACTGGATTTTGATAGCTATGATAACAACCCATTAGGACTAAGGCTGTTGCCCCAGCTGTTGTCGTTAATGCAGATTCAGTGGCCCAATGGGTTGGTTTTGTATTCTAGCTAAACGCGCAGAAATAGCCATCTACAACAAAAACTCACGTACGCAAAATACAGAACACTGGATTTTGGTAGCTATGATAACTATGTAACATACCCGCCTGAAGGCACAAATCCGGATGAGAGACGTAGATATGATCCAGGAGTGTGCGCTTTTGGTCGTTGCTGTGGTGATCAGTAAGTGCTATTCTGTATTGGTCAAGTGCAAATGGAAAAGATGTGTCTTAAGATGTTTTTTAAAAATGGCTACAGACTCGGAAAAGCTGATCCCAAAGCTGTTCTATCAGGTTGAGCTCAGGACTCTGTGCAGGCCAGTCAAGTTCCTCCACACCAAACTCCTCATCCATGTCTTTATGGACCGACGCTTTGTGCACTGGAGCGCAGTCATGCTGGGACAGGAAGGGGCCGTCCACAAACTGATCCCACAAAGATAGGAGCGTGAAATTGTCCAAAATGTCTTGGTGAAGCATTAAGAGTTCCTTTCACTGGAACTAAGAGGCAAATCCCTGAAATACAACCCCATCCCATAATTCCCTCTCCACCAAACTTTACACTTGGCTCAACACAGTCAGGTAAGTCCTGTTCTCCTGGCAACGCCAAACCCAGACTCGTCCATGTGATTGTTCTTTTCACTGGAACTAAGAGGACTAAAAAAGTGTAACTGGAACGACAATGACATAGTGTAAAAAAGCATAAATGGCATTACATTGACATAGTTTACATTGACAAATAATTTAACTGCCCTGACTATGACGTTGGCCCTAGCATAATAATTTTGAACTGTGAGAGACGTTGGATGTAGCATAAAAAAGCATAACTGTTGTGACGATGACGTCTGATGTAGTGAAAAAAGCAAAACTGGCACGAAGATGATGATGGACGTAGCGTAAAAAAGCATAACTTGCGAGATGACGACGTCAGACGTAGCGTAAAAAAGCGTTACAGACATGACGATGATGTCAGACGTAGCGTAAAAAAGCTTAACTGGCACGACGATGACGTCTGACGTAACGTAAAAAAAGCATAACTTGCAAGACGACGACATAGCATAAAAAAGCATAGCTGGTACAACAATTATGTCAGACATAGCGTAAAAAAGCGTAACTGGCACGACGATGATATCAGACGTAGCGTAAAAAGGCATAACTTGCAAGACGACGACACTTAGCATAGCATAAAGACGTATAAACATAGCATAAAGCATATAGACGACCACATAGCATAAAAAAAGCACAGCTGGTACAACAATGATGTCAAACGTAGCATAAAAAAGCATAACTTGCGAGACGGCGTATAAAACGTGAATGGCACAACAATGATGTCAGATATAGCGTAAAAAAGCATACCTTGCAGGTGGAAAACGTAGCGTAAAAAAACGTAACTGGCACGACGATGAAGTTAGGCGTAGCGTAAAAAAGCATAACTGGCGTGATGTTGATTTCAGACGTAGCGTAAAAAAGCATAACTTAAGAGATGATGACGTAGCATAAAAAAACGTAGCTGGTACAACGATGATGTCAGACGTAGCGTAAAAAAGCATAACTTGCAAGACGACATAGCATAAAAAAGCGTAGCTGGTACAACAATTATGCCAGACATAGCGTAAAAAAGCATACCTTGTGAGACGACAACGTAGCGTAAAAAAACGTAACTGGCATGATGTTGATTTCAGACGTAGCGTAAAAAAGCATAATTTGCTAGATGATGACGTAGCATAAAAAAGCGCTGCTGGTACAACGATGATGTCAGACGTAACGTAAAAAAGCATAACTTAAGAGATGATGACGTAGCATAAAAAAACGTAGCTGGTACAACGATGATGTCAGACGTAGCGTAAAAAAGCATAACTTGTGAGATGACGTAGCGTAAAAAAGCGTAACTGGCACAACGATGATGTCAGACGTAGCGTAAAAAAGCATAACTTGCAAGACGACATAGCATAAAAAAGCGTAGCTGGTACAACAATTATGCCAGACATAGCATAAAAACGCGTAACTTGCAAGACGACAACATAGCATAAAAAAGTGCTGCTGGTACAACAATGATGTCAAACGTAGCGTAAAAAAGCATACCTTGCGAGACGACAACATAGCGTAAAAAAACGTAGCTGGCACGACGATGAAGTCAGGCGTAGCGTAAAAAAGCGTAACTGGCATGATGTTGATTTCAGACGTAGCGTAAAAAAGCATAACTTAACAGATGACGATGTAGCATAAAAAAGCGTAGCTGGTACAACGATGATGTCAGACGTAGTGTAAAAAAGCATAACTTGCGAGACGGCGTAGCATAAAAAAAATTGAATGGCACAACAAAGATGTCAGATATAGCGTAAAAAAGCATAGCTTGCGAGATGACAACGTAGCGTAAAAAAACGTAACTGGCATGATGTTGATTTCAGACGTAGCGTAAAAAAGCATAATTTGCTAGATGACGACGTAGCATAAAAAAGCGTAGCTGGTACAACAAAGATGTCAGACGTAGCGTTAAAAAGCATAACTAGTGAGATGACGTAGCGTAAAAAAGCGTAACTGGCACAACGAGGATGTCAGACGTAGCGTAAAAATGCATAACTTGTGAGATGACGACGTAGCATAATATTTTTCTCTATCTATATTTTTCCAACACACAAAAGCGATTGGCTTCAAAAGGTCTTTATTAATCCCCGGAGCCCTGTGGATGCACTTTCACAATGGATGGATTCACTTTTAAGTGTTCTTCAAATTGTGGGCTGTCGTTATAAAGCTTGAAAGAGCTAGGAGATTTTAACTCTGAATGTGTTCGTCTGAAAGAAGAAAGTCATGCACACCTAGGATGGCTTGAGGGCGAGTAAATCATGGAGTAATTTTCATTTTTAGGCGAACTATCCCTTTAATAGGCAATTAGACATGCACCTTATCTGAAGAAAACGTGATTGGTGCTTGCCGTGGCAAAACTCAGCCTTACTAGAGTCATATGAGGGATTCTTGTACGTGAAGTTTTGCATTTGTAAATTCCTTCCAGAAATGAAAAATCATCCCGGCTCATTCTTATCGTGCGGCGATGCTGCGAGGCCTAAATCAAACGCTGCACCTCTGACAGTAACACCTGTTATCATCGATTATTTCTGCTGAGGGGAAAAGCCTCAATGAATCAACTGCAGTTTTACAGTGTGGGAAAGCGCACGGGGTTGCTGTTGGAAACTGCTCTGTATCTTCTGCACAGGACCATTCACCTTTGTCACTTTGTCTTGTCTGCTTTAATAACATGCATACTCGTCGTTTTGGGGAAGTTTAGCCGCTCGTCGGTCAGCAGCTCATGTCATGGGAGGTGCGGATCCATCTCCATCTCAGGGGATTTCTTGTCTCGCTTATGTTAGGGATAATAATGTGCGGATCTATTTTGACACACAGTATCTGCTGTCACCTGTCAGCCACTCGCTGGTGCCGGATTGAGTCGGTTCATCATTTGAGCATTAAAACATCTAACTATAGCAAATTGACATCATTGATGTTCAATAACTGGACAAACGAAGAGATAAATTTACATTGCAGCTAATTAAAGGGAAGCTATCAATATATCAGATGAATACAAATTATTTCTGCAATTAGAGTATATTTACTCGTCTAAAATAATATACATATTTTAATAAAATATATTATATTATGTTAATTATATTATGTTAATTATATTATATTATATTATATTATATTATGTTAATTATATTATATTATATTATATTATGTTAATTATATTATATTATATTATATTATGTTAATTATATTATATTATGTTAATTATATTATATTATATTATGTTATATTATATTATATTATATTATATTATATTATATTATAATAATCAATTCTCTTATTAAAGCATTAATCTAAATTAGGATGACAGCATTCATGTTCCATGTAAATATGATTTTTATTATTTACTCATCTAAAATAAAATAATAATAAATTGTAATAAAATATATTATATTACTAATATACCTGTATAAGTTTATTTGTTCCACAATTTTGAAGAATGTTTGTAACAAATCAGAGAGAGTATTTTTCCCCCCTACTATTCGCCTTATTCATCTTCATATATGTAAAATAAAATGTCCATTTATCTAAAGAATAAAGTGCAATTTTATTACACATGAATGATGTCTTTCATAACTTTACAACTGGTCAAAACATCAGAAAGAAATAAGTCATTCAGAAACATTGATAGGCACACTGGTCTAGGTTTGTAAAGGTAACTATGTACATTTATTGGTATGGAGGAATACTTGTATATTGTAAGTATGGAAAAACGTACCAGAAAAGGGCAGAACATTAGAAATTACGTTAAGAGCAAAATTAAAAAACATTTACAAATGAAAACTATATACATAAACATATTATCAGTGATGCATTACATGATTTTGTTACACACAGCAGGCAGAAAGTGAGTGACACAGAATGCTGCTACTGATTAGTACCGTACCGGAGCCCAACTTCCGGGTTTGTGTACCCCACAACACCGTTAGAGTTTTCAAAATGGCCGCCAGGTGAATAAGGCGAATAGCCCTATTCGGACGGGATTAGATTAACATGGGGACGTGGGGGTAAAGTAATTTTACCTCAGGACGTTTGTAATATTAATGGGCAATTCGCATGGGATAAGACATCTCAGTAAAACCAGCAGAAGTGTGAGGAGTAACTCGCTTTACACACCACAGCCTTGTCGCCATGTGTGTATGACGTTCCTGTTATCACTTGAGCAAACACACAACATGAGCGCCAGTCTGAACTCCGTCTCCTATATATATATGAGTGTGTGTTACGTCCCTATGTAGTCTAGGGTTAAAAGGACTTGTAACAGAATAGCTGTTGGTGTGATGTGTGGAGGCAGCAAGGTTCTGTTCCCAACCCCAGAGCTTCTTAACAAGAGAGAGACCTCAAGACAACTTGTGTGGAAAAAGAACAATGACTTTTATTTTCCAAATGGGAGGATTGAGGCTTCAAGAGGGGGCAAGGCCAAAACAACAAACATAAAACCTCTAACTAATCAGGAGAAAACTAACTAAACTCAAAAAGTAAAGAAAACAAAATACAACAGAAGTACGCTGACTCCCTAACTAACTTAAACAGGAGAAAACAGAATATAAAGAAATTGGCACCCACCTCTCTACTAATCCTTTCCCCAAATAATTAACAATATAAAAGTGATAAACAAAAAGACGACAAGATCATTAACTACAAACAGAATGTGACTTACAAAACAAAAGAGTTGACTTATAGTAGGTGCCAGTTACCACAATAACTTTAACACAATACAAACTCAATAGCAACAATGGTTCTCCTTTAAAATAACAAAGACAAAGAAATAAACTAATAAAGCTGATAGAGTTTGAGAAGCAAATCCTCCCAGAACAGCCCTCCACACACACACACCCTCCGTGTCTGGAAAGGACTGCTTAAATTCCCACAATCTCTCTCCTCATCCAATCACAGCAGATCAATTGCTTATTGGAGTCAGGTGGCAGCCATCATTTCCTGCTTGCGGAAACATGGAAAGAAAACAGGAGGGGAGGGGGGGGGAAGGAAAACAAATACGTCCTTGGACATAACAATATGTTTTATAAAACAGTTAGGTCCAGTCTAATGATTCTGATTGGATTGTGTTGGTAATAGACACTTTTTTCCTCAGAGCTAAAATAAGTATTGTGCCTCTAATAAGTGCTTTTGATCTTCTTTTTGCTTTAAATATGCAGAAAATACTGGAGGTTTGCCACAGAATTGTCCCACCTACAAGGCAACCTAATGCTTCAAGCGCCCCCATGCTCGCAAAATGCGCTTTTTAAACTTTTAAACAGAAAATGACAAAATTTTACCGTACATTTTTACAGCGGGTCTATTCAAACAGGATTAGTATTACCCGAGGTCATTTCTCCGGACCTTTGTACAGAAGGTAAAAGTCTCTGTAATCTTTACTGATATCGTCCGTAATGATTACCGAGATGGCACATTCAGACGGGACTAAAATCACAGAGAACCTCTGGTAATAATTGTGTTATAGGGTATATATACTCGTTTTAAAAACAGTTTCATACCTATGGCTATAAACATATTGAACTCTGAACGTTGAGGACTGTGGAGTAAGCATGACCATCCTTATGTTACTGTTTATATGTGTATTGTTTATTGTAATGTTAGGAACTGTACTGAAAACAAATTCCACCAGCTTGGCTTTGTGGTCATTAAATAAAGAATCTAATTTAATTTATTTTACCCCCACGTCCCCATGTTTAACCAATCTGTCCGAATAGGGCTTATGGTAGTGAATCTACTTGGTTACAAATATTCTTCCAAACATCTTCTTTTGGTTCAGCAGAACAAAGAAACTCATACAGGTTTGGAACAACATTAGGGTGAGTAAATGATGGCAGAATTTTCCTTTTTGGGTGAACTATCACTTTAATGAGGCGGATTACAGCAAACCTTACACTAGCCATGACCGAGTGTGACATTACCCAAACATGTGTGTTACTCTATTTATGGCCGTGTCTTCACGTTCCATTGACTCACATGAAATTGCTCTTTGGCCCCGAGCGACTAGCTCATCCTCTCTTCAACGCGGCTGCTAATGAAGACATTAGCGTAGCTGGAAACCTTTTTGATTATAGCGGGGGCGTGAGCGCGCATGGGACATCACCTGTGGAATATAGATGCGCTTCAAATGGAAGTCAACTGAATAATTGCCTTGAATTAACCATGCAAAATGTTCTTCCAGGCATCAGAAGGGAAAAGGGTAAAGCACAAACAGATGAGTGTTTTTTTTTTTCGCACGGTAAAAAAGCGATGGCGAGCCGGCCCGGAGGCGCACCTGGCGATTGAAAACAAAGCGATCGACTCGAGCCTCTAGATGGCCTTGTGCCTTTGACAGATACTGTCAGACACTGCCTGTGAAGACAGAACGCCCTTGCGGTAGTTAACATCCAGAGAGGATTGGCTCTTATTGATAGCGGCACAAAAGGTGCTGAGCACAATGTCTGGCACAGCCTCAACAAGCGCATAAAAATTGCTTGACTGAGCCCTGCAAAGGTGACAAAGAGTATCAGGCTTGCCAGAAGATTCATTCCTCGTCTTTTCAATTTATCCTAGTTAGTGTGTTTTCCCCTCAGCTGTTCTTCTCCGCTGACGTCCGTGTGCTTTTTGAAAAGCGCAAATTGAAGTGGTTTAAAACGACATGCTCCTGCTCGTCTAGAAAGCACAATGCATTAATTAAGTGTGGAGATTTTGCATACACGCTACAAGTCCTTGAGATCTTCACATGCTTATAAATGTATCTAGTGCAGTAAATCGTTTTGTTCACTCTTGTTTTGCAGTTAACACTGTATCAAAGATATTTGAGAGATTTATTTTTAAATAATGTTTTTTTCTTACCCTGCTTCCAGATTTTATTGTCGTTTTAAGCATACATTTTATTATAGGATTAAACAATTTTCCAATTAGGGCAAGAAAACAGAATATAATTTGCAATGTTATTTTAAGGATGTTAAGTATTACTGATATTATTAGTAGTAGTAGTAGTATTTGTATTTTGTGTTAATATATTATTTATATTATATTTTTATAACTAATATTATTATTTATGTATATTTTGTATTTATATGATTGTATAATATTTTTGAATAATAAAGATTTTGTTGCTTTATACTTTTATTTTCATTTCATTTATAGACAGTTCAAACAAAAACATTTTAATTTGTTATTATTTACTCACTCTCATGGCATTCCAGCATTATGTGTTCAGCAATCAGGCATTACATTATGACCAGTGACCGATCCTAGTCGACCCGCTCCGAGCGGGATTCGAACTGGCGTTACCTGCACAAGGGCGGGCAAGTTAACAGGGACGCTATAGACAGCTTTCTCTACCTCGGTTTATTGCGCGCTTCTTGAGGTCACGGGCAAGTGTATTTATACATAGAAACCAATGTGAATACATCAAGATTTAAATTCAGAGACAAAAAATAATCTATGCATGACCTGTCATTTTATTCGTATCTAAATATGAGGAGCGCGCTCTCACAGAAAGTCCAAAAGCGGATTCATAGAAACTTACTGTCACGCTGGAGCTGCAGCTGAAGGAAAACAATCGTTATGAGCTGAAACGTGACGACGACAATCAGACGATTGTGACAATATGCTTTATGTGTGTTTTTCAAGCCATCTCAATATAGGCTATTTGTTGACTATAAAGCAGGCCTATATCATATGAATAATGCAGTGCTAACTGACAGCTTTTTACATGTTTATCTTCTGCTCACCAAAGCTGCATTTATTTAATCAAAAATACAGATAAATCAGTAATATTGTGAAATACCATTACACATGAAAACAGCCTTTTTCTATGTTAATATATAGTAAAGTGTGATTTATTCCAGTGATCAAAGCTGAATTTATCATCATTACTCCAGTCTTCAGTGTCACATGATCCTTCACTAATCATTCTCAGATGAGGATCTGATGATCAACACACATTTAGGATTATTATCAGTGTTGAAAACAGTTGGGCTGCTTAAAAATGTTGTGGAAACCATGATGCATTTAATTTTTCAGGATTCTTTGATGAGAAATTTAATAAATGCTGTCCATTGAACTAAATTATTATCTTTTGTAATATTACAAATATCACTTGTGATCAATTTAATGTAGCCTATGTCTAATCAACAAAATGATTAATTTCTCTCTTTTTTAATTTTACCACAAATGTTTGAATGGTGTGGTGGTTTCCGCAAAAATTAAGCAGCACCATGAGCAGCAAAACTAATAATCATAAATGTTTGTTGAGCATCAAATCCTCATATGAGAATGATTAGTGACACTGAACGAATGAGTAATGATGATAAATTCAGCTTTGATCACAGAAATAAATTACACTTTACTATATATTCACGTAGCGAACAGATGATGTACATCAGAATAATATTTCATTGTATTACGTTTTTTACTGCATTTTTATTAAATAAATGCGGTACTTTGACCTTCTTCAGCAGAATTAATGGCGCTGTGAATACTAGATGAGATTCGTATGATTTATACTGGGTGAACTATCCCTTTAAAAAGAAGAGGGTCAGCTCTTTATTTTGATATATTGCATGCTCAGATATTCATAAAGCTAAATATTCTATGGGCTATTACATTTTTGTGAAAATGGTCAAAAATCCTGGCGGTGTCTTTTGTTTTTAAACGCTGGCAGGGAAAGAGTTCATGAAATAGCTTAATTTTGGTTTGTTCATCATGCAAAGAAAGAAAGAAAGAAAGAAAGAAAGAAAGAAAGAAAGAAAGAAAGAAAGAAAGAAAGAAAGAAAGAAAGAAAGAAAGAAAGAAAGAAAGAAAGAAAGAAAGAAAGAAAGAAAGAAAGAAAGAAAGAAAGAAAGAAAAGCCCTGATATTCATGCAGGATTGAAACATGAGGATGAGTTAAAGCAGCACAAGGTAACTTTTCAACCTTCATAATATATTTTCAAGACTCTTGTGATGATAAATCGACTTACAATAGGTTGAATGACACGTCTGCCATAGCCTGATGGGGTCTGTATCGTTTTTAATCGTACTTTTAAACTTCGGGTTTCGGGTTGTAACCCGAGAACAAAAAGAACTACAAAATTCGACTGCTTTACGGCATATACGTCACTTCCACCAACACACACACTTCCTTACATTCGGACGTGCGAGCCCAACTATCGTTTGTTTGCTGGATGTTATAGTCATGTCTAAAGCAGCAGAGACAAATAAGAAAGAAAAGGTTTTGTTGGAGGAAAGCAATAAGAGGAAACGAGAAAGTGATCGGAGGCAGGAGGAGGATCAACATGTGACCAGCGTTTGCTCGTCGGCGTGAGCTGAAGGAGGCGTGCCCGACCGATGCTGTCCTGCTTGTTACGGTGAGCTACCACTCAAACAGTGAACTGAAGTATCATATAGATTTTGTAAAACGCTAACCAATAGACTACTATAATGACGCTGGCTTGTAAACCTGAGCATCGCGATTATTTGGCGTTTGAAAAAAATAAAACCCATGAAATGATATTCATATGACATGCTGAGACATAAGCCACTGACTGTAACGTTACCTGGGATGAAGACATTTCACACGCGCCGCCAGAAGAACACCCATTCTTTTGACCCATTTTGCCAAAGGAAAGGAAGTTGCCTAATAATTATGCACACCTGATATAGGGTGTTGATGTCATTAGACCACACCCCTTCTCATTACAGAGATGCACATCACCTAATATGCTTAATTGGTAGTAGGCTTTCCAGCCTACACAGCTTGGAGTAAGACAACATGCATAACCAGGATGATGTGGTCAAAATACTCATTTGCCTAATAATTCTGCACTCCCTGTACGTCACATCCGGATGTCACGTGTCAACTCGACCCGGGACCGTTACGGGTTGTGTGTGAAACCGCACATATTACGGTATTTCGCTGGCAGTGTGAATGGACCAAATCTAGCGGCCCGGGAACAAATGCCGGGTCGCATTATCCGTGTATTTGCCGGGATCGCAGTGTGAAAGGGGCTTTAGTGATGCGTCTGCTTTTTTTTCAACCCGCGGGCCGCTTTTATGAAGTTATTTGGCCCGCCCCACACCACTGTATATATTTTTACAACCCGCCCCGCACCCGCGACCATTAAATAGACATACGGGGTCCGCGGGTTATGAGACGACCCGCACATCACTAGTTCAGGGCTATCATGGTATCATGTCCACAAATGCACGTGCGATGGCATCCCCTGATGTAGGATGACAGAGTTTACGACAGTAGTTGAGGACATTATTTTTTCCCAACTGTAGGGGGACCCTGAGAGCAAAAGTTACCCAGTGCTGGTTTAAAGTGACCCGCTCCTTTAAGTGATGAACTTTACAGTGTGGTCTAATAGCCAGTTTGGTGTATCCGCTCCGAAGTGTCCGTTCTACACAGATTGAATTAGTGTCTGTCAGCGGCTGTGAAAAATATCATTATGGTTGCACTTAAGCTGGAGAACTCTTCAGAAGATAAGAGTTTCTTTCTGCTCAAAGGATATGAGAGGGAACTTCAAATAGAAGAAGTGCGAGGTTGAATAATTGAAAATGATGAATGAATAATGCGTTTTAAGCAGAACTGGATGAAGCCTGTATGAAAGATGTTCTGTGGCCATGATACAGGACACCCGATCGGGAAGAAGTGATGCATGAAGAATAAAGGAGCTGTTTTTGATATGTAACTAGTCGATGTGATGGCTGTGCCAGATTAAAGACGCACGACTTTAGCTTTAATGTTGGGCACCTGTAATGACGTTAAGATGGACTGGCGCGGTCGATTGTCATCATTACAATAGAAAGCCTTCTCGCATTGTGCTTTTGAATAGACCTCATTTTGAAATATTACGGCTGTAATGTGCTCTCGTACAGTACTTTTATCATTTGTGTTCTTGTTTGTCTTCATAATCTTTTATTAAAACTTGAAAGCTTGATCTGCCTCGGAGACGACTCGAACAGTGTTTCAGGAGGACTATCTCGCCTTTGTAATGTGCTCTATTTTATGCATTTTTTGGATACATTTTACATTTTATTTGTTTTTGTAAATATTAATGTATTATTATTAATGTGTTTATTATTTATTTGTTGATTTGTGCATAATTTTCTCATTCTATTTTGATATTTTTAGCTGGGAAAAGGAGTGTTTACTTGGTTTTGTTTGTTGTTTCCTGTCTGTCATGTTAAAACAGTCAAATGTGTAACGAAAATTGACTTTATCTGGCCTTTTAAGATGCTCTAAGTATTTTGTTTTGTTTTATTTCATTATATATATATATATATATATATATATATATATATATATATATATATATATATATATATATATATATATATATATATATATATATATATATATATATATATTATTACTACTACTATTATTTGTTTGTTTATTATTGCTAATATATTTATATTTTTATAAATAATATTATTTATTAATTTTATTTTATTAATTATTTTTATATTAGTTTTGTATTTATTAGTAATATAATTATTGTTATGCATTCATTATTAATTTTATTTAACTTTTTCTGGCCCTTTAAGGTGCTCTAAGTATCATATACTACAATATATACAATATGACAGATAATGTTTATAATTAATACAAATATTATATATATAATATTTGTATTATTCATAAATATTATTTGTTATATATATATATATATATATATATATATATATATAATATATATATATATATATATATATTATTGCTATATATTGATTATTTATTTTATTTAAGTTGCTCATTTTAAGGTACTTTTTTATTTGATTTGTTTATTTGTTACTCGTTTACTTGACCCGTTGTTTCTTTTCTGCCTCGTCTTTTTTCCCGAAATCCTCCAGTTCCGTGCGGAGGAATCCTGACAGCGCGCCGTGGGACCGTCCTGTCTCCGGGATACCCCGATCCCTATGACAACCACCTGAACTGCGTCTGGAAAATCTTTGTGCCGGAGGGAACCGGAATCCAAGTGAGTAAAAACTCTTGTTTTTGTTTTTTAAAGGAAGTGTTTAAGGGTTAGTTCACCCAAAAATGAAATGTCTGTCATTAACTCCTCTCCCTAATGTCGTTCCACACCCGTAAGACCTCCGTTCATCTTCACTTTATTCAGCATTGTCTTCTCTTCCGCGTTTGTGTTCAATCCTCAAATAAAGATTCAAACGGTTATGAATCAGTGAATTGATTCAGGATTCAGATTGCCAATGTCACGTGGGCTGCGTCCGAAATCCGAGGCTGCTGACTCGTTGCCTCGCTGCCTCATCAGACTATGACTTGTAAGGCAGCGTTTTGTGTATGAAGGCATCTCATGAAACTAATTTCGGACAGACTTCTAAGGCAGTGTAACGGTTTAATGATCTACAGCTAAATAGAGCGAGCTTTGGTGAGAACTAAACACATATTTAATTACAACAGTAGTGATTTCTCGCTAGAAATGACATCAGAAGTGCAATATGTTGGTAAAAATCGTACATTTACACACAAACTGACCCGCAAACGCAACTTCTGGATGCCATCTTTTTTTCCCAGCTCAACTGTCATTGAATAGAAAGCACAGGATTGTGGGATATCAAAGGCAGTGAAGGACACGTGTGCTGCCTTCGATCAGATGAAGGTCTCTCAGGAGACAGGAAGTGAAGCTAACATTAGATTCAGACGCAGCTTGATGCCTTCCTGCCTTCAAATGTGTCCTCCGAAGGCGGCATTCTCCAGGTTTCAGACGCAGCTCACGTGATTTCAGCAGTTTGACACGCGATCCGAATCATGAATCGATTCACTGACTCATAACCGTTTGAATCTTTATTTGAGGATTGAACACAAACGCGGAAGAGAAGCCAATGCTGAATAAAGTCGTAGTTTTTGTTATTTTTGGACCCAAATGTATTTTGGATGCTTCAAGAGACTCTAATTAACCCACTGATGTCTCATATGGACTACTGTGATGATGTTTTTATTCCCTTTCTGGACATGGACAGTATAGTGTGCATACACTTGCATACGCTCTCGGACTAAATATAAAATATCTTAAACTGTGTGTGAAGATGAACGGAGGTCTTACGGGTCTGGAACGACATTAGGGGGAGGAGTTAATGACAGATTTCATTTTTGGGTGAACTAACCCTTTAAGCTGAAAAATGCAATTCATGTTAACATACTCAAACATGTCAAACATGGCAACATTAAAACGTGTTAATTCAAGTTAAAACATGTTAGCAAGATGATAATTAATATTATTCTTGCGATAAATCAATCTTTCTACATATTAATTCATGTTGGCAATGTGTTTTAAAGGAAGTGTATGTAAGATTGTGGACGAAACTGGTACTGCAATCACTTTCTAATGGCTGTAGAGCGGTGTATCCCTTCCCCCTCCCCCTGACTCGAGGTTGCCAGATTGGCTGCAGGAACGTTTGTAGATCTGCAGCTGTGGTAACTAGAGCAGATCTGGCAACCCGAAACACTACTGACTTCATGATTCGTCGATAGATGGAGGGCGGAGCTTCAGGCCAAAACCCAAACATGTCAACATCAACATCAGTTGAGCTGCAACAACAACTTTAAAATGACAATATCCTGGCCGGACTACCTGTTGTCAGTGATAGAAGTGTTTGAAATGAACATGATTTCTTAATGTCTAGTGACATATCAGGGCCATTTTATGATTCATTGAAATACATTTCTTGCATACAGTTCTAGGGCTGAAACCATTCATCGAGTAGTTAATCGAATAAAAAAAAATTCCTCGAGGCAAAATCATCTGCCTCGACGCTTCGTTTAGTCCATTTAACTACACACAGATGTTGCAGAAATACATTTTTTGTGTAAGGACTCGGAGTATGCATGGATTACGGTTATATCCGTGGTTCAGGTGGGTAAACATCCCAAAAATTGCGTGTGGATGAGAGAAATCATAATGTGTTGATTTGAATAAAGACGCAGAACTCTCATTTCAATGTAAAACGCAATGAATGCGTGTCGTTCTTTAACTTTCAGTTTCAGCTCATGTCGAGGTCAAAGACCGCAATGCGAGAGAGAGAGAGCGGGCATCAGCACTGGTAATATCATTTAGCCTCGCTGTTTTTAAAGAAGACAACTGTGTGTTGAGCTTCAGGATGCGACGCTGAACATTTAAGTTTCATTTGCGGCAGTTCACGCGTCAGCTGAGGAGATACGAGCAACTCCAAACACATGAACGCAATGGAGTTTGCAGCTTTGCACATGGATCACCGTCATTGTGATGTGTGTGAAATCTTTAATGAGACTATATACTTAATAATATCTTCAAAATACACCATTAAAATGTTCTCAATGCTAGGCACAACAAACATCAGAAGCTGTAACGTGTGTGTGTGTGTGTGTGTGTGTGTGTGTGTGTGTGTGTGTGTGTGTGTGTGTGTGTGTGTGTGTGTGTGTGTGTGTGTGTGTGTGTGTGTGATGAGCAGCGCTCGTGCTTTCAGAGCTGCGTGCTTTCATTGATTTGTGTAATTTAAATATCACACTTTAATCATATTTATAGCTACTAACTTAATAAAACAAGATGTGTTACAATGATGAATGATTAGATCAAAATGTAGATTTGTAGCCTATGTGTGATGTAGCCTACTTTATCTGAATTAAATACAATCTCTCGCGTTTGCTCACGAAGTTGTTTAGGTTAAGAAATGTAATTTCGCGAAATAGTCTAATTTTTTTTAAAGCAAACTACTTCAGTGTAGCTAATATGTGACAATAACATCGCGCTTAACACTGAGGATTGAAGTTGTGACGATCGGGAGCGGCCGGATGGTTTGTTGAGCTGATTTGGTGATGTTAGAGCTGATCCGCGCATCTCTTGTTCTTATTTCAAGTTACCCTGTCCAATATTTTGTGCTTCTTACAAAAGCCACAAAGCTTTCAGAAGACAGTAAAGGCTTATGTCATGCCTGAGCTGAAACATGAAAGTTAAGTTGCACAACATAAATTCAATGTTTAGACATTATTGTTATTTATATTAGGCTACTACTATTTTGGTTTATTGGTTGCAGGTTTAGTTTTAGATTCTATGTGTACCTTTTTAAAGTAATTTGAAATAGATTTTTATATAATATAGTATTGTAATTGTATGCATTAAAATTGTTTAGTTTCACAGTTATTAATGTATGCAATTTCAGCAATAAAACTTATTTTTTCTAAAAATAAAACAAATTAGATGTTCATTTTAAGATACCCGTCTTAGTTTCTCTTATATATTTAGTAGTGCTCTTTAATAAAGAAAAAAAGTAATTATTATCTGATTAATCGATTAATTAAGTGCTAGATCAATCGATAACAAAAAGAATCGATAGCTGCAGCCCCATACAGTTCCTCTAAGTATCTTCAGAAAAACATTTCAAATTGTGATTAGTTGAGGCGTGTTTGATTGCTTAACGCTTGCCAGGAAAAAAAAAAATATCATCAAGGGAATCCCATTATTTTCTGCTCTGCTTTATTATTGAACTGTATTTTTTCTGTTCTCTGCGACTTTTGAAATTTAAGGAGGTAATACTACACTTCATAGTGATGCAAAATAAGATGAGCAAATAAAAAAGGGTCTAAACATTATATATTAACGCTCTGGACAATATGCAAAAGTATTAACATAAACTGAAATCTGTGTAAATACGAAAACAACAGATGATGTATGACTCACGAGCCGAACGCTGGACCAAACGTTGCTTTAGCATTAGTCAGATTTCCCCGTTCCGTCGAACACAGCCTTTGATGTCTCTTCCCTTTATAGATTTATAAGCCTATTTATTTTGCATGAATTTTGCATGGCTTTATCTGTCACAATTCACCAGTGTGAGTGCCCGTGATCACCACCAGAGGGCACTCCACCCCGGACTGTCACTCCATCACAAACTACATTACCCATAATCCTTGGACTCATTAGCACTCACTGTTTACACCTGTGTCTCATCACCTCATTACCTCTGCCTATATATACCTTGTTCACTCCCTCATTCATTGCGAAGTCGTGCTTAGTGTCACAACTGCATTTCTGAGCGTTTCCCTGGTTTCATGTATCTTGGTCTTTGATTTCTTGCCTTCTCCGTGGATTACCCTTTTGCCTGTTCCTTCTGTTTTGTTTGCCTTTTCGGACTGATTTCCTGTTATGACCTTTTGCCTGTTCTATGGACTACGACTTTGGATTACCCTTTAATAAATACTGCGTTTGGATCTCCAACCTTCTGTCTCAGAGCAGTTCGTTACATTATCAGTCCAGAGCTGACTTGTGATATTTAAATAATATTTATGATTTCAAATTAGATGCACCAAAACAGTTGAAATTTAAAAGTCCCGCATTATTTTAATTTATTGGTGTGTTTTTGAGGTGACTGAAAGCTTTCTGTTGTGTTTCTGTAGATTACAGTAGTGACGTTTTCCACCGAACACAACTGGGATTCGCTGGACTTTTACGACGGCGTCGACAGCAACGCTCCGAGACTCGGGAGCTATTCGGGTAAGACGGAAAACTTAAGGCCATTTTCCTCCCTAAGTTTGATATTGTTCTCCAGATAACCTAAGCACGCCATGCTGACTTTAATATGTCCGGTCTGAAGAGCTCAAGGTGTCATATCTGTGAAATAAGAAGTTTGTGTAACCTCGTGCTGCTTGCCTTTCGTCTGGAGTTTTCCAAAGCACATCCATATTTGAGCTGTCATGGGATATCCTGGATCAACAGCTCTATAAGCAGTGGGACTGAAGAGTTTCCCTGCTGAGGCTTTTGGTAAAGAATGATATCCGTGTACATGACTCCAATCAACAGAGCCCTTTTATTTTATTTATTTATTATATTTTATATTGTAAATATAACCTTTTTTTTTACTTTCCTGGCTGAATAAGTAGAAGAGAATGATATCAGTGTAGCACCGGGGACTCAAACTGACTGAGGTGAAAGACAGATTTTAATTCATTTTGTTCATTTTATTTTGTTTATTGCATAACCTTTTTCTTAACTGCTTTTTTGCAATCTGTTTTAGTGAGTGAGTGTGTGTGAGAGAGTGTATGAGTGTGTATGAATGAATGAATGAATGAGGCATTTATATAGCCCTTTCATATGTACACCCAAAGCGCTTTACACTTATGACGGGTCTCTCCTCAAACCACCACCACCATATATGTATTTATTTATTTATTTATTTTTTTTAAATATTTTGTTTAATTCTCTATCTTAATTGTTTTATTTTTCCCACATTTTTTGCTTCAGGAAAAAAACCTTTTATTTTATTATGAATTAATTAATTAATTAAATTATTAATTAATTAATTTTTTAGACTGTCATAAAAATGCTTTTTTAAATTTGTTTATTTGTCTTTGTTTGGCTTAGAAAGGGCTTGTTTTCTTGACATATTTTGTGCCTTGTTTTGTCTGTCATTTATTTTATTTTATTTTGATTGACCTTTTCACTATAGCTTTTTTGCAATTTTATATGTATTTATTTTTTCATCTTATTATGTTATTTTATTTTAATTAATCTTTGTAATGTTCTTGCAATATTTCTATATTAATTCATTCGTTATCATGCATGTCTTTTGGCTCAGAAAGGGCTCTTTTACTTGATTTAGTTTGCCGTGCCTCTCCACCATGTCTTCTCTCCTCATGGTATAGACTTTGTATTGACTTCCCTGGGTCTTAGTATAAGTTGAAGACAGACTGGTATCAGTGTAGCGCTGACGAGCCCTCAGAAGTGAATGACGCCGGTTCATTATCTGCCACCGTATCAATGTACAGCCACACAAAGCTAAATAAATATGCGCTGACCTCAGCGGGCGCCATCCCTCTCACACAAGGCGTTAAGTATTGTTGACAGTTTGACGTTTAATCTGCTCGGGGGACGAATAAAAGATTACAGAAAATTATGGGATGGAGATGCTTCGTGCATAAAGAAGGGGAAATGGCTTCCTGTGCTGGGTGTATGGGAGCACCTCGGTCTATTCCCCTCGCGGTGAAGGCTGAGAGTATAATGCCTGCTTCTATTCGTCACAACCTCTTTAGCACTGAATGTCAGCGGCCGCTCGATAAATAGCCATCATCGAGATTCCAAAGCGGCTACACTTGATGGAGGTCAAAGCCGGTTCACAAACCTGCCATAGGTCTGATCCAGAGGTGGACAAACTACTCAACTTCATTACTGGAGTAAAAGTAACAGTACTGCTGGTCAAATATTACTCCGTTACAAGTGAAAGTTGTAACAACAGATTTTTACTTAAGTCAAAGCACAGAAGTATTAGTTTTCAAATTACTTAAATATCAAAAGTAAATTTCCTTCTTTATGTCACCGCATTATTGTATTATAGTTGTATAAATGCACATTATGCCATCATGGTTTAAGCCAGTCAGTGACGCTCCATCTGACACACTAGCATACGACTAACTTAAACTCATTTAAATACTTGTAGAAAAGTTACAAAGCTCTTTATAAAGCTGCTGTCACTTTAAGGCCGAATGCACGGATCCAATACACTGATACACATCTGATATTCTCACACTGTTCACCTTCACTGAAGACAGAATCAACTTTGTTTATGTGAATCCTCCACTAAATGAGCATTTGGACATCCGTCTTCTTCCATTTTGCTCTAAACTATAAATCAGTGTTTAATAAATGCTGTGAAATCATTGAACTTCACGAGACTCTACAAGAGTGATTCCTGAAAGGCTTTCTGCAAAAACCCAAACACCTTTTAAAGAAGAATAAAATCATCCGCTGACTTTCAAAGCTGCGACAGAAACGACTTTCCACTTCGAGGACCTTGATAGAAATGTAGTGGAGTAAAGAGGACGATATTTGTCTCTAATGTAGTGAAGTTAAAGTCATAAGTTTACAGAAAAAATAATACTTAATTAAAGTAAAGGGTCCGTATTCACGAAACATATTCACGTATTCACTAAAAGTTCTCCTAAATGGCAGTAAAAGTTCTTAGTTACGAGTTTTCTCTTATAACTGATTTACAAAGCTGCTGAGAGCAACTCTTACTCAGGAATAGAGAGAAGTCTTAAGCTAAGAGCAAGGGCGAGGTTGATCTCGTTGCTGTGGATGATGTCATCAAGCTTGCTAACTGTGACCACAGTGGTTGGCTGATAGGGGAGGAGTCTCTGTCAGTGATTTAAATATAGAAATATTTAGGTGTTATGTTCAACTCTGGGTTTGGGTTAAATTCACAGCTCAGAGCCCTCGGACATGAAATGCTTGTCAAATTTGCTTGTCAAATGCATATTTATTTTATTTTACTTTATTCAGTCAATTGTAAGTGTGCACTCATACAACTACCACAGGTAATCTGAAATTATAATTTTTTATTTATTAAAGCTACATTAATTTTCACTATTGCTTCAATGTTGTATAGTGTCTTTGGGCGGATTGAGTCCTCTTAACTACTCCTAGCGTTTTGTGGATTTAGGAGCTAGTTTCAGTGCTTAAATTCTTTTTGAAATACTCTTAGAGCAAAAATTTAGGAGTCCTAAAATTAGGACTGACGCCCATTATTTTTAAGAGTTTCTCCTAAATCGGCAAGTTGGGAACTACTTTTAGCCTTAAAGGGTTAGTTCACCCAAAAAGAAATTGATGTCATTAACTCCTCCCCCTAATGTCGTTCCACACCGTAAGACCTCCGTTCATCTTCACACACAGTTTAAGATATTTTATATTTAGATTCCTTAATGACTATTTAGTTTTGTTTTCAGTCCTCAAATAAAGATTCAAACGGTTATAAATCAGCGTATTGATTCATGATTCGAATCATGAATAAACACGCTGATTCATAACCGTTTGAATCTTTATTTGAGGATTGAACACAAACCCGGAAGAGAAGCCAATGCTGAATAAAGTCGTAGTTTTTGTTATTTTTGGACCCAAATGTATTTTGGATGCTTCGAGAGACTCTAATTAACCCACTGATGTCTCATATGGACTACTTTGATGATGTTTTTATTCCCTTTCTGGACATGGACAGTATAGTGTGCATACACTTGCATACACTCTCAGACTAAATATAAAATATCCTTAACTGTGTGTGAAGATGAACGGAGGTCTTATGGGTGTGGAACGACATTAGGGGGAGGAGTTAATGACATACATTTAAATTCTGGGTGAACTAACCCTTTAAGATGTTTTGTGAATATGGCCCCTGATACTCAAAAAGTACAGTACTCAAGTAAATGTGCTTAGTTACTGTCCACCTCTGGTCTGATCTGTCTTGCGTTTGGACAGCTGTAGTGTCAGTATGATTAGGTGGAAGTGACCCAACTTTAACAGAAATGGCACTTCATCAGCAGATCCGGCGGATCCATAAATCTCCTGACAGTCATGACTGACATCCACTGAAGCCTCGTGAATGAGTGTCAATGCCACCAGAGCTGTAGGGAACAATGTCCCATAATGCCTGTCATACAAACCAACATTTTCTCGTCCAAATCCCTTTAGGGACCACGATTCCTCCTTTGCTGAACACCACGTCCAACAATCTGTTCCTCACCTTCCAGACCGACATGAGCGTCTCTGGGGCGGGCTTTCACCTGGAGTACACCGGTATGACGACTGCGCACATCTTCAACTTCATTAATAAAAGCAGTTCAGATAAAGAGAGCTCAAGACAAGATAAAATAGGACCGTTCACACCAACTGTAATGATTATAATAAAGATTAAAATAGTTCTGAATGACCGAGAGGAGCGCTGCAGCTGGAATCACTGTAAAGAATGGTTCATTTTTTCCAGCTGATGAACGATAAAAACATTAACAGCCAATCATAGTCAGCTGATGTGGACGATTATATAGTTATTGCAGTTATATTCATATATTATCGTTATAGTCAGCTGATGTGGACGATTATATAGTTATCGTTATAGTTATATTCATATATTATCGTTATAGTCAGCTGATGTGGATGATTATAGTTATTGTTATAGTTATATTCATATATTATCGTTATATTCATATATTATCGTTATAGTCAGCTGATGTGGACGATTATAGTTATCGTTTTAGTTATATTCATATATTATTGTTATATTCATATATTATCGTTATAGTCAGCTGGTGTGGACGATTATATAGTTATCGTTATATTCATATATTATCGTTATAGTCAGCTGATGTGGATGATTATATAGTTATCGTTATAGTTATATTCATATATTATCGTTATAGTCAGCTGATGTGGACGATTATATAGTTATCGTTATAGTTATATTCATATATTATCGTTATAGTCAGCTGATGTGGACGATTATATAGTTATCGTTATATTCATATATTATCATTATATTCAGCTGATGTGGACGATTATATAGTTATCGTTATATTCATATATTATCGTTATAGTCAGCTGATGTGGATGATTATAGTTATCGTTATAGTTATATTCATATATTATCGTTATAGTCAGCTGATGTGGATGATTATATAGTTATCGTTATAGTTATATTCATATATTATCGTTATAGTTAGCTGGTGTGGACGGTTAAATAGTTATCGTTATAGTTATATTCATATATTATCGTTATAGTCAGCTGATGTGGATGATTATATAGTTATCGTTATAGTTATATTCATATATTATCGTTATAGTCAGCTGATGTGGACGATTATATAGTTATCGTTATATTCATATATTATCGTTATATTCATATATTATCGTTATATTCATATATTATCGTTATATTCATATATTATCGTTATAGTCAGCTGATGTGGACGATTATATAGTTATTGTTATATTCATATATTATCGTTATATTCATATATTATCATTATATTCATATATTATCGTTATAGTCAGCTGATGTGGACGATTATATAGTAATCGTTATAGTTATATTCATATATTATCTTTAACTATATAATCGTCCACATCAGCTGACTATAACGATAATATATGAATATAACGATAATATATGAATATAACGATAATATATGAATATAACGATAACTATATAATCGTCCACATCAGCTGACTATAACGATAATATATGACTATAACTATAACGATAACTATAATCATCCACATCAGCTGACTATAACGATAATATATCAATATAACTATAACGATAACTATATAATCGTCCACATCAGCTGACTATAACGATAATATATGACTATAACTATAACGATAACTATAATCATCCACATCAGCTGACTATAACGATAATATATCAATATAACTATAACGATAACTATATAATCGTCCACACCAGCTGACTATAACGATAATATATGAATATAACTATAACGATAACTATATAATCGTCCACATCAGCTGACTATAACGATAATATATGACTATAACTATAACGATAACTATAATCATCCACATCAGCTGACTATAACGATAATATATGAATATAACTATAACGATATAGTCAGCTGGTGTGGACAATTAAATAGTTATAGTTATATTCATATATTATCATTATAGTCAGTGGGTTTACTTTTATTTTGTTTATTTATTTTTAAATTAAAAAATGTATTTTGAAATGAACGTTCGCCGGTTCCCGCCTCCTTCCTTCCATCAACAAACTTCGTTACAGTAAGTAAAATGACAAAATATTTTTCCTTGTTTTCTTAAAAATAATATCAAAATGAAGTGAGTTTTTGCTTAAAACAGGCAAATCATTTTGCCAATGGGGTGAGAAAAATAATCTTGTTTCTTGTTCTTTCTTTTTCTTGTTTCAAAAAGATTTTTTTTTTTTACCCCATTGGCAGATTATTTTGCCTGTTTTAAGCAAAAACTCACTTCATTTAGATATTTTTCCCCAGAAAACAAAAAAAAATATCTTATGTCATTTTACTTATCTAGTAAATGCATCTTGATTTAAGAATTTAAGATATTTGGACTGGAAACAAGAAAAAACACTAAATAAGAAGAGCATTTGCTTGCAGTGTTTCCTCTTGTGTTGGAGAACACGAGTCTTCTGACGAGTGAAGAGAGTTTTTTTGTGTCCTAAGCAATAGGTTTGGACTCGTGTCCAGAACCTCAGACCCCCAGCAGTGGAGTGAAGGTTGGCGAGCGTTACTTCGTGGGCGATGTCGTCTCCTTCCACTGTGAGCAGGGATACACGCTAAAGGTGCGCGATCGCTTCACATCACCATCTTCAAACGCTCACACATACACTCTTTTTGGCTTATCGCTCATGTAAATCTTTCAGAAGAGCCTCTGTGCACTTATTTCTCCCAGGGGTTGATTTTTAGTAAAACTGGATTGTCTTTTCAAATGCTTTTTAAGGGTTAGTTCACCTAAAAATGTGCATTGTGTGATTAATTCCTCCTGTGGTTGGCCAGCCGTCAGACCTCCGCTCATCTTCACACACAGATGAAGATATTAGTGTTGAAATCCGATGGCTCAGAAAGGCCTTCATTGACACCAATGTCATTTCCTCTCTCAAGACCCATAAAGGCACTAAAGACGTCGTTACAAAGCCCATCTCACTACAGCGGCTCTACAATCATTGATGAAGAGGCCAGAATAGAGTTAGTGCGCAAAAACACTAAATAACGACTTATATAGTGATGGCCGATTTCAGAACAAAGCTTCGAACCATTATGAGTCAGTGAATCGATTCATGTTTGTTTCATTGTAAATTTAAATAAAAAAATTTGTCTTTTATTAGTTTATATTATATTTTTAATATTGTTGTTTAGTTTTAATTTATTTGTATTGCTATAGTTTTATTGCCAAGGCAGCATTTTTAATTTCTATTTAGTTTTTTATATTTATAATGATTATTTATTTATAGTTCAATGAACATAAATGTTTTTAATAGTTTTACTTGATAAAACATTAGCTATGGTATTTAATTGTGTGTATTTTGAATGAATGCATGTTTAAAATGTGTTCAGGAAGCAAAACAAAAATATCAGAATTCTTCTGTGATGCATTTATGCTTTTTTATAAAAGTTTGTGCAGTTTATTTCTTAAAGTGCCCATAGTTGAAGCAGTTTTGTGCTCTTGAGAGCTTTATTAGATTCACAGTGCCAGGGCTTTGTTTTTCCGAGCACGTTGAATGCTACGTGATTCATCTTTCTTCGGAATTGGTGAGAGCTTCTTAGAAAAGTCAATATCTCTGTTGATTTGCACCGTTGCAGGGAAGTGCATATATAACGTGCATGCCGGGGCCCGTCAGACGCTGGAACCATCCCGCACCGCTCTGTCTGGGTAAGTTACGTCTTCTTCTCTCTTCACACTCAAAAAAATAATAAAAAATAAACTGTTGAACGAACATAATTAATTTGAGGAAAGCTTTTCCACGAAATTGAATTGGTTTGAAATAATGGTAACACTTTATTTTAAGGTTCTAAACTATTAACTAGTTGCTCATGATCATGCATATTACTATGATATTGTCTGTTTATGAGCACTTATAAAGCTCATATTAATGCCTTATTCTGCATGAGCTTATTGTACATCCCTTAATCCGACCCAATACCTAAACTTAAACGCTACAAAAACTACCGTACTAACTATTAATAAGCAGTAAATTAGGAGTTTATGAGGCAAAAGTCAAAGTTAATAGTGAATGTGTGCTCCTCATACTAAAGTGTTACCGAAATAATTTGTTGTAATCTTGTTAGTAGGATAAATAGGATAAAGGGGGGTAGAATTAATGACCATATTTAGTCTGGGAAATGTGACATGAATTAATTTTCTTTATTTCTATAAAAACTCTTAGTCATCAACACTTGATCACTTGCTAATTGTAACATGCAAGTAATGATGAAGTAAAGCGTTTCTCTTCGCTGGCATTAGCACAGATACAGCTCATTAAGAACAGCACAGCCTAACCACGCGCGCTACACTTCACCATAACGGTAACCTCAACAACAACAAAAACACACCATAACACAACTTTTAAATTTTGAAATATAACATCAATTATATATACCATTCACTCAAAAACACATTAAACAGCACTTAAAGCTACACTGTGTGATATTTTCCCCATCTAGCAATGAAAAGGTATACTGTAAAAATAAATTTAAAAAAAAGGCAAATTGGGAACTTTTGCAGTAAAATCGACTTGGATGTTTAAGTTATTTCAACTTAAATTATGTTAAACTGATTTAAAAAAAATAAATTACATCTTGTATAACTAATACATTTTTAATTTTCTTAACTTATTTTGATGAGTTAAAACAATGTAAAAACATATGTTGTCATAACTTATTGAACATATAATTTTTTACAGTTTATATGACCATCCAGTGAATATTAGTTTCCGATTTCGTTTTAACTCCTACGGTGGCTGATTTAGTCCAAGATTAACACGGCAATCCCCCTCTTCACATTCGACATGGTGCCATCGAGTGTTAAAGCGCGAAAGGCGAAGCTTGAATTTACGGGTATGTCCCTCTTTGGCTACTGTACTTTCAAGATGGAGGAGCAACATGGCGACCGGCATTCGAACCCCTCACCCGTATGTATTTTCAATGGCATATTATAAACTTACGAGAATACTTTATTACTTGAAAGAAGTAAATATACATTAATGAGCACATATATTTTTTGAAAGAATTGTTTTTAGCTAATAATAAACTATAAAGGTTACACAGTGTAGCTTTAATTTCAACATTTATTCTCCTGATCCATCCCTATGCAAAGCATGCTGGGAACTAGAAATACACTGCCTAGTTCAGTCAGCGCAACATAAATTATTTATGTAGTCCCAACACAAATGGTTTAGGTAAACTTAACATTTTACAAATTCTAGTTCATTTAACATAATACAATTAAGTAAAATGGCAATTACATAAAAAACTAGAGATTTGTGTTGTTTCAGCTTATTTTATTTAAATAAACTAAGCAAACAGCTATAAAAAATCACTTTTCTTAAACATATCTAATTTTGACACAACTTAATTTAATTGTGTTCAACCGACCTAATATATTTAAAACTGAAATTTACTTAATTAATCTGTTTTATAACTAAATTAAATATATTTGTGTTGACATAACTAACTAGGCAGACGATCTGTAGTTCCCAGCATGCTTTGCAAATGACTACATTATGAGAGTAAATTTAGGGATTAAGGTGTTATTTTATGTTTTTCTGTAAAGGGAAAGATGTTCTTAGTTAATGTTAGTGTTTAATGTTGAGTTATGTTGGACATTTAGAGGAGTTTCTGTAATGTTTTTGAACGCTCCGGGCACTCAGTGATCTACTAATGTCACGAGTTACACTAGCCTTTTCTTAAATTATCATTATATACATTGTGTATGATGATGAAAATTTGACACATTCAAAAAAGTCATGTTATAAGGATAAAAATATAAATTAAACTGTATTTGATCAAATTGAGTTGGACCAACTCAATTACATTTCTGTCACGTACAGATAAGGGAAAATAGTGCGAGGACTCAAGTGCAGATAAATGAAGATTTATTAACAAAAAATAAAACATAAACACAAAACAAAACCCACAAGGGGGCAAAACACACAAACTAGAAATAACAGAATACAACTTAAACATACCAGAAAGGAATCATGGGGAAGACGGGAGACGTAGACATTACAACGATTCCACAATAGCCCCATTCGCACAGGACTAGTATCATCTGGACCTCTGGTGATTTGTAATAATTGCAGAGAACGTCTGTGATCTTAATCCCGTGGGAATCGGTCATGTCTGTCATTTGTAAAGTAAAAATTCCCCCGCAAATGACCGACCATATTTCGCCGAACACCGAGGTCCTGTGATAATATTAGTCCCGTGTGAATCGACATCTCTGTGATTTGGCCAGGATTAGGCCGATCGGATATCATTTTTGCAAGCTTTTTTTTTTGCTGTAAGCATTTCTATCTTTATCTTTCACGAAAAATAAAGTATGCATTCATAATGCACATCGTTATGAATTCCCGCACGGATTATACTATCACTTTAGAGTGAGTATCAGTTTGGGAGCAAACTGCTTGAATGGTGTGTTTAATATTAACATCAATACTATTCTTGATGAAAAACAGAACAGAACAGGACAACGACAAGCTCGCTTAAACGGGCGCTTTTACATTTGGCTCTGAAACTGAATCATCCGCCGTATATCGTCAGCTCCTCACTCGTGATGAATGAAATCTGACTCCTGCCGCTGGTCTGAGCTCAGGTCATGGCGTCTGTTCGCTAACTGAACGAAATTATGTTTATTTATTAATATAAAATAATCTGGTGATTTTTAGTCCGTATAGTGCTGGTCTTCAAGAGTTATTGAGCATCTGCTCACAATATGGCACAGATTTTGACATTAATTATAATGCATTAAAGAGTAATATTATGATTGTCAGGAGTAGGGAGGACATGAAACTCACCTTTCCTGATTTCTCTCTGTCTGATATTGTTCTTAAGGTGTGTGATGAGGCTAAATAATTAGGACATTACATAACTGATAACCTGTCTGATGATAGGGACATTTTTAGACAATGTCGTATGATATATGCACAAGCTAATATGTTAATCCAAAAATTTTATATGTGCTCAGGATCAGTGAAAACTACCCTTTTTAGAGCATTTTGTACCCCTATGTATACTGCTCATTTATGGCGCCGGTATAGGAAGAGTGCATGCAGAAACTTACTGTTGCATATAATGATGGGATGAGGATTCTGCTTAAGGTGCCACGTTGGAGCAGTGCGACTCAGATGTTTGTCAGTGCTGGTGTGCCCACCTGCTCTGCAGTGCTGTGTAATATCATGTACAGAAGTATGTGTAGGCTGACTGACTCAGTTTTGATTATTTTACAGTAGCCTAATAAATAAACATAATTTCGTTCAGTTAGCGAACAGACGCCATGACCTGAGCTCAGACCAGCGGCAGGAGTCAGATTTCATTCATCACGAGTGAGGAGCTGACGATATACGGCGGATGATTCAGTTGCAGAGCTAAATGTAAAAGCGCCCGTTTAAGCGAGCTTGTCGTTGTCCTGTTCTGTTCTGTTTTTCATCAAGAATAGTATTGATGTTAATATTAAACACACCATTCAATCAGTTTACTCCCAAATTGATACTCACTCTAAAGTGAAAGTATAATCCGTGCGGGAATTCATAACGGTGCGCATTATGAACGCAGACTCCATTCTTCGTGAAAGATAAAGATAGAAACGCTCACAGGAAGAAAAAAAGCTTGCAAAAATGATATCCGATCGGCCTAATCCTGGCCAAATAGCAGAGATGCCGATTCGCACGGGACTAATATTATCACAGGACCTCGGTGTTCGGCGAAATATGGTCGGTCATTTGCGGGGGAATTTTTACTTTACAAATGGCAGACATGGCCGATTCACACGGGATTAAGATCACAGACATTCTCTGCAATTATTACAAATCACCAGAGGTCCAGATAATACTAGTCCTGTGCGAATAGTGCTAAAGACTGACAAACACTAGGGCCTGTATTCATAAAGAATCTTAATCCAAAGAGTAGCTCCTAGTGACAATTCTAAGAAATTTCTTAGAAATGTGGGCGTTTACTCTTAAAATTAACTACAAAATCCTAGTAAAGAAAAACATAATTCAGAAAGCATCTTAACCCTTAAAAGAGGTCTTAAGGTCAAATTTGTTAGGAGCACGGACGAGGACTTTTAAGAGGCTGAAGAGTTTCTTTAGCAGCGGAGAAAATGGCAGAAAGACAAAGAGGGAGAAGAAATATGTTGCAGACAATGGATGACCGTGAGTTAATAAGACGCTATAGATTATATCGTGCAGGGATCATGTTTGTGACGGATCTGATTAGAGACACGCTAACATCTCCGACACTGCGCAGGAATGCCATCGCGCCAGAAAAGAATCGTTGCATTACGATATTTGGCAACTGGTAAAATGCACCAATGCAGCTGTAAGCAGAGTGATCACTCAAACAATCACAGCACTTTCAGAAGCTCATATTGTGTCACAGTTCATTTCATTTCCACTGACCATTCCCACCTTGCAGGCTCAAAAAACGGCATTTATGAATATAGCCGGCTTCCCTGGTGTTGTCGGAGTAATCAATGGAACCCACATCCCAATTATTGCACCGTCGGAAGACGAGGACGTTTATGTTAATAGAAAGAGTGGAACAATGTTTATAATTCTAAGCCAATCAAATACCTTATATTATATTAAATTAACAGCATGGTAAATAATAAAAGGATTTATATACATATATGAGTGAGAGAGAACGGTAAAATAGAACAATTTGCGCTTGTAATTTCAAAGTGAAGGCTTAGAATAGACCCTATACTTAAAGGTGCCCTAGAATGGTTTGAAACAATATGTTAAATTGTTCTCTGATATCTACATAGAGGGTACGTGGCTTATTTAAGGGCAAACATTGTCCAGATACAGTTTTACAGGTCCATTTACAACCCTATAAATTGTCCCTAGGATGTAATGCTCTGTTTTTGCCTTATTTGGAAGGGTCATGAATATTAATGTTGAGCTCTGCTCTAATTGGCTTATCTCAGCAGCTCACAGCAGTTCAGTGAAGCGGCTCTTAAGTCCTGACACAACACAGACCGACTGAAGGACACTTTAAGCAGAACATCTCAAACGGAGATTGATAAAATGCAGCTTACTTGTTTATTTGGTGTTTTCAGATCATCCGCGGGCGAGAGAGAGCTCGCGTTTGTGCGGTTGCCAGATTTCAGTCATTAAATCCCCCAAACAGCTTTTCTGTGAAAAGAAACCTGTATACACTCCGGTGTTTTACCTAAACATGTCCAATCTGACAACCATATACACACGAGCTCTCTGTCGCGCACGGACGATCTGAAAACACCAATAAACAAGTAAGCTGCATTATCAATCTCCATTTGAGATGTTCTGCTTAAAGTGTCATTCAGTCTACATTTTAGACTCGTCTTTTTATATTATATAATAAACTTATTAATAACGTTTATTATGTAACAATAGTCACAATGTAGCTAACATTATGCAGTGACTGTGATGTAGCCTAATCTGAAAGACAAATAGGTAAAAACATCATAGGAAACACCATACTTCAGTTCTGAAAAATATAAATATATAACTTGTATTTTTACAAAATGAATAGCCATGTCAGATGACTATTGTTTTATCTTATATGGTGGAAAAGGTGACGTTTGCTAGAAGGATCGCGTGAACGATCAAAGTATCCACGGTTGTATTTTGTAATACAAAATAATATTAACCTGTTATTAGACACACTATTTAGTTTTGTATGGTACTCGGTGTTTCCTATTGTTACTGTACTAGCATCTTGCGTTATCTAGACAATGCTGTCTCTCTAAGAAACTTTCAATTTAATCAGAAATTGTTTAAACAGCTAGTCAATAAGTGGATAAATGACTTACTGCTTGCACAGTCGCCCCTTTCTTCAGTTTAAGACGCTGAGCGAAGCTTGCTTGAAATGGGCCGAACAAACGAACGATCTTGAATTAAATTGTTGTGGTATCGGATTATAATAAACCTCAACCATGACTGTTGACATTTTTTATCTGTGGGAAGGGTAGAAAAGTCCTCAGGTCTCCTGAACAGCCTGAACATGAAGTGTGTCCATGCCGGCAGCTTGTTTTGATGATTCGCTCCATTTCCGCCTGACAATGAACATGTTTGGACAGATGCAAATGTTGGAGGCGTGCATATAAATGATCCCCAGCGCTTGCGTCACGGTTGGGTTTATGTTGAGAAGCACTTTTTTTTTTCCGTTGAGTTATGAATTCACGAGATTTACATAAGCAGGAGGAGGCAATGATGTTTGAGACTCACAGTATGTGATGTCCATGTACTGAACTCTTTATTATTTCACTATGGCAAGGTTAATTTTTCATTCTAGGGCACCTTTAAAAGCTTTCCTTTTTCCCCTTTTTGGACAACCAACCAATCACATTCTTCAAAAGACTGTGTCATACATAGCAACGGGGTCAGCCCCGCCTCTTCACTAAGATAAAATCTTTTGTATTTTCCTTGCTAAGAGTTGCTCTCAGATCGGTCCCGAATAGCTCTTAAGCTAAGACTCCTACGTAAAAGTTTTTAAGCTAAGTTAGGAGTTTTCTGAGGGGACTCTTAGATTCTTTATGAATATGGGCCCTGGAGCTTATAAAGGGAAGACATCAAGAGGGAACAGGTGGGAGAAATCAACCACTAATCAGATAACAAGGGGGAGGGATCAGACAATGACAGGAGCACATGCTCAACATCACAAAACTCACGTGTGCACACAAGACAGGACAGGCACGTGACAATTTCATTGCATGAATTAGATTTTTCATGAGCTGGGGCTTTATATATTTATTTGATGGAAAACCTGCCCTCAATTAAATTGAGTTTGTCCAATGAGGTTTTTTTTTTTGAGTGGAGAATAATTTATTTGAGTGCACACTGCTCTGCTTCTCTTCATTCTCCAAACCAGTGTGTGTGTGTCTCAACATCCCAATGTCCCTGTTAGCTTTTAGCTTCATCTGATTTGATTTGTGTGTAACAGCTGTTTCATCACCGCGTCCTGTCCAGATAATCAAATGGACTATGAAACGCTTTCTTCAGGCTAGATCGTCGAGTTCGCGTTCAGTCTAATCTTCCTTCTTACATGCTCTCTTTTGTTGAAATCTATTAGCTTTAAACCTCCTCTGGCAGCTGTAACTCCATCGCTCATCTAGCTAATGCTTTCCATCCAGAGCCGCTAATGCAGCGTAACCTCAGGTTAACATTACAGCACATCTAAACTTACAGCATCTTCTTATAGAGGCACGATGGGTTATGCGGAGGTCTTTAAACTAAGTTCAGAAACATTAAAACAGACATACAAATTTATTTTAGTGTTGCTATGCAGGACTATAAAATGTCCACAACTTGGTAACACTTTTCTATGAGTTTCCATTTGATAGTTTGTTAACTGCATTGGTTACCTCTAACATTTACTAATATATTATTATTGTGTAGTGTTGAATGGACTGCAAGTCAGTTAGATGGCTGTGACTTTAAAGATGCCAGTCTGTTGGTTATTGATGTCTATTTTGAAGAATTTGGTTGTAAATTCGAGGATTCCATGAAAAAAAAAATCACCATTTTTATTTATTACAATTCACATGTTCACTGCGAATGTGCGCTGGAATTGCTCTCACTCAAAAAAATAGAAAAAGAAATTAGTATTTTTGTCTTTTTTCTAGTCCAAACATCTAAAAATTCTTAAAACAAGAAGTATTTACTAGACAAGCAAAAGTAATTGTCTTGTTTTGGGGAAAAATAACTCAAAATGAAGAGAGTTTTTGCTTAAAATAAGATAAATAATCTGCCAATGGGGTGAGAAAAATAATCTTATTTTAAAATTATTTTTCTCACCCCATTGGCAGATTATTTATCTTATTTTAAGCAAAAACTCTCTTCATTTTGAGTTATTTTTCCCCAAAACAAGACAATATGTTTTACTTGTCTAGTAAATGTTACTTAATGTAAGAATTTGTAGAAATTTGGACTGGAAACGAGACAAAAATACTAAGTAAGAAAAGCATTTTTTTTGCAGTGCTGGGATTCTTCCACGCAGATCCAGGAAATGAAATACAATTCTATTTATTTCTAATCAAATGCCTATACGACAATTCATCATGACATCACAACAGTATTAACCGTTCGTCCGGGTGGCAAAAGCCGAAGCGTTCCTATGGCAGTTCTAGTAAATTTCTTGGGTTTCAGACATAGTTAACATGATTATTGAGGGACTGATCAACTAATTCAGGAGATGGCAATACATGAAATGCCTGACCTTGCTCCAGTAGATGTAGCGCTAGTCTAATACCATCATTTTTAAATGAGCCTCAGCCTACATTGAGTAGTTATTTTAGTGACTGTTGCTGTTTGACTTAAAAAAATGCTAGGCTATCGTAGATGGTCTATTTCCCTGTTATCTAACTCAAACGGCTATGATGGTTTTCTGTTGCTCGGTCGGGGTCGGATCAGATGGCACAGACGTGAGCTTCTGACGGTCAAAAGGATAGCGTGCTGTAGACTAGCGCTACTCCGCTAACATTAGGCATTCACTCAAACTAAACTCGCGGTGATGATGAAGCCAGTGTGGTTCACGCATCAATCATCCATCAGCCTACAACTATGTCTTGCGTTTCCTATTTCTTCCATTGTTATTCGATCAGTAGCCTACATGACACTAGAAGTTCAGTCTCTTCCTTTTACTTCAGGCAGTGACTGGCAATAAATTCGATCTTTAAAAGAGATCGAAAGTTTACTAATATTAGTCTTGAATTTCCCCAGATGATGATAATTATTCTCTGCTGTGATTTTGTAGATGGACCGTTTTGAGAATACTTCTCTGTAGCGCCACTTTTCACGACGTCCACTTGCTTTAGCCTCCTCACCCACGGGTTTAGCTGGATATATTTACATCTTTCTGAAGGAAATCGATACAGTCCTACAACTTTTGCTGTATATCTGACGGCGCACGTATCACAACACGTTTTTGTCATAGTTTCAACTTTAATCAACAACAATGTTCTTAACTCTGTCACAGTTTACTGTAGCCGACTGATCTCTTCAGTTGGTCAGTAGAAGCCGCTCGCGTTCTGCCGCCCGGAAGTATCCTGGTGCCGATTGTTTACAAACATTCTGAAATGTCTATAGGTGCCATTTTAGAGATTATTTTTATAATCTGATGAAATGTGATAAACTCATTTTTAATTATATTCCTTTTAAATTCTACTTTCCTAAATTCAACAATTGAGTTTGGATTTAAAAGTTAAGCTCAGTTTAATTTAAAACACATATGTGCCGTTTCATCTTATGAACTCAAAATGAAATTTTATTTATTGTTTTTATTTGTATTTAATTCCATTCTCCCTCTTCTCCCCTAAACCGAGGAGCTGACGTTCAGCATGGCTGTTTTCAGACTGACACGAGGTTTAATTGATCCCAGCTCAGAAGATTCAGTGCTCTCTATATTGACATTTCAATTGCTGTCCTAAAGTACTGTAAATGGACACAGCGAGTCCAACAGGCCATTCATTACACATCTGCCAATAAGACAGATGCAAACACACACAAACACACTACATTGTTACATTTTTACTTTCTAAAAAAACCTCATCCTGTATGATTTATAAGCATTTTGAAAAGTGGGGACATGGGTAATGTCCTCATATTTCACAAAAACATGCCCACACACACACACACACGCACCTCAGTCTTCAGTCCCAGCGAGTTCTGCTGCTGTTCATTAAAAAAGTCATTATGAGAAAACACAACTCATGTATAATTTCCTCAAAATGAACGCAGCACATTTACTCCATTAGCATTTCTTATTGCACATCATTGGATTGTTATGTGTATGAGCGGAGAACACGAGGCTGTCTTATATAAGTTAATTTTGCCTATGGCTCGATTCCGTGATGGAGTTTGGACTTGATGAATATCTGTAAGCGTTGTGTTGGGCTTTATCCCGGGCTGACTCTGTGCTCGGATGCTTTTGTCTTTTCAGCTCAGTGCGGAGGATTCCTGACCGACATGAACGGAGTCATCCTGAGTCCCGGCTTTCCTGGGAATTACCCCAGTGGACACGACTGCAACTGGACAGTTAAACTCCCTGTTGGCTTCGGTCTGTAACTCTAAAGTTGCATTTTGCATCTTTTCTTTAGGTGCTCTATTGTTAAACGATTAGCTCACCCAGAAATGTGCATCCTGTCATTAATTCCTCCTGTGGTTGGCCAGCCGTCAGACCTCCGCTCATCTTCACACACAGATGAAGATATTAGTGTTGAAATCCGATGGCTCAGAAAGGCCTTCATTGACACCAATGTCATTTCCTCTCTCAAGACCCATAAAGGCACTAAAGACGTCGTTACAAAGCCCATCTCACTACAGCGGCTCTACAATCATTGATGAAGAGGCCAGAATAGAGTTAGTGCGCAAAAAAACGAAATAACGACTTATATAGTGATGGCCGATTTCAGAACAAAGCTTCGAACCGTTATGAGTCAGTGAATCGACCCATGATTCGAACCGTTATGAGTCAGTGAATCGATTCATGAATCACGTGATTTCAGCAGTTTGACACGCTATCTGATTCATGAATCGATTCACTGACTCATAACAGCTTTAGCATAGAAGCTTTGTTCTGAAATCGGCCATCACTATATGTCGTTATTTCGTTTTTTTGCGCACTAACTCTCTTCTGGCCTCTTCATCAATGATTGTAGAGCCGCTGTAGTGAGATGGGCTTTGTAACGACGTCTTTAGTGCCTTTATGGGTCTTGAGAGAGGAAATGACATTGGTGTCAATGAAGGCCTTTCTGAGCCATCGGATTTCAACACTAATATCTTCATCTGTGTGTGAAGATGAGCGGAGGTCTGACGGCTGGCCAACCACAGGAGGAATTAATCACACAATGCACATTTTTGGGTGAACGAACCCTTTATAATCTGCATCTCTCCTTCTATAGGAATTCATCTGCAATTCCTCAACTTCTCCACGGAGGCCGTGCACGATTATCTCGAGGTCCGAAGTGGCGCTCTGGATTCGGGTTCGGTGATCGATCGCTTCAGTGGGCCCGTTGTTCCAGAATCGTTTTTTAGCACAACCCACGAAACCAGCTTCTTCTTTCACAGCGACTACTCCCAAAACAAGCCCGGTTTCCACATCACCTACGAGGGTAAGACGGATTACACCTGCCCACGGCCATTACTTCCCCTGTTGATACGGACACACACCATTGCATCCCATCCCGCAATAACAGCAGAGGGAATACAACCAATTGTTCTCTTTGAGTTCAGTCAATGCACTAGCATTTACAGCTCCAGAATATCCAGAAAGTTGCCTGAGCGACGGATCGGTCTTAACGGAAAACCCTGTATAATTAAGATGCTTGCGGGGAATGTGTGTGTGCTTCAAAGGGGATGAATGTAAAGACGCAGCTTTTCTGAGAGGATTTGACCATGCAAACAACTACAGCTCAGCTTTAAAAGCTTACCCTAAAAAAACATCAGCGTCTTTTAACGAAAAGCCTCATTTTGACTGCACTGTTATCTAATCTATACCTACTGCTAATATTCTGTGATAAAAAGATTCAAACTCAAACACACCCCGTTCAGTATCTGTGAATAATTTTAACAAAATAAGAGGGATCATGCACTTTTATGATGGACAGATGCACTTTTATGATGGATAGATGCACTTTTATGACGGATAGATGCACTTTTATGATGGATAGATGCTCTTTTATGATGGATAGATGCACTTTTATGATGGATAGATGCACTTTAATGATGGACAGATGCACTTTTATGATGGACAGATGCACTTTTATGATGGACAGATGCACTTTTATGATGGATAGATCCACTTTTATGATGGATAGATGCACTTTTATGATGGACAGATGCACTTTTATGATGGACAGATGCACTTTTATGATGGACAGATGCACTTTTATGATGGATAGATGCACTTTTATGATGGACAGATGCCCTTTTATGATGGACAGATGCACTTTTATGACGGATAGATGCACTTTTATGATGGACAGATGCACTTTTATGATGGACAGGTGCACTTTTATGATGGACAGATGCACTTTTATGATGGACAGATGCACTTTTATGATGGATAGATGCACTTTTATGATGGACAGATGCCCTTTTATGATGGACAGATGCACTTTTATGACGGATAGATGCACTTTTATGATGGACAGATGCACTTTTATGATGGACAGATGCACTTTTATGACGGATAGATGCACTTTTATGACGGATAGATGCACTTTTATGATGGACAGATGCACTTTTATGATGGATTGATGAACTTTTATGATGATAGATGCACTTTTATGATGGACAGATGCACTTTTATGATGGATAGATGCACTTTTATGATGGATAGATGCACTTTTATGATGGACAGATGCACTTTTATGATGGACAGATGCACTTTTATGATGGACAGATGCACTTTTATGACGGATAGATGCACTTTTATGATGGACAGATGCACTTTTATGAAGGACAGATGCACTTTTATGACGGATAGATGCACTTTTATGATGGACAGATGCACTTTTATGATGGATAGATGCACTTTAATGATGGACGGATGCACTTTTATGATGGACAGATGCACTTTTATGATGGATAGATGCACTTTTATGATGGATTGATGAACTTTTATGATGGATAGATGCACTTTTATGATGGATTGATGAACTTTTATGATGGACAGATGCACTTTTATGATGGATTGATGCACTTTTATGATGATAGATCCACTTTTATGATGGATAGATGCACTTTTATGATGGATAGATGCACTTTTATGATGGACAGATGCACTTTTATGATGGATAGATGCACTTTTATGACGGATAGATGCACTTTTATGATGGACAGATTCACTTTTATGATGGACAGATGCACTTTTATGATGGACAGATGCACTTTTATGACGGATAGATGCACTTTTATGATGGACAGATGCACTTTTATGATGGATTGATGAACTTTTATGATGATAGATGCACTTTTATGATGGACAGATGCACTTTTATGATGGATAGATGCACTTTTATGATGGATAGATGCACTTTTATGATGGATAGATGCACTTTTATGATGGACAGATGCACTTTTATGAAGGACAGATGCACTTTTATGACGGATAGATGCACTTTTATGATGGACAGATGCACTTTTATGATGGACAGATGCACTTTAATGATGGACGGATGCACTTTTATGATGGACAGATGCACTTTTATGATGGATAGATGCACTTTTATGATGGATTGATGAACTTTTATGATGGATAGATGCACTTTTATGATGGATTGATGAACTTTTATGATGGACAGATGCACTTTTATGATGGATTGATGCACTTTTATGATGATAGATCCACTTTTATGATGGATAGATGCACTTTTATGATGGATTGATGAACTTTTATGATGGATAGATGCACTTTTATGATGGATTGATGAACTTTTATGATGGACAGATGCACTTTTATGATGGATTGATGCACTTTTATGATGATAGATCCACTTTTATGATGGATAGATGCACTTTTATGATGGATTGATGAACTTTTATGATGGACAGATGCACTTTTATGATGGATTGATGCACTTTTATGATGATAGATCCACTTTTATGATGGACTGATGCACTTTTATGATGGATAGATGCACTTATGATGGACAGATGCACTTTTATGATGGATAGATGCACTTTTATGATGGACAGATGCACTTTCATGATGGATAGATGCACTTTTATGATGGATAGATGCACTTTAATGATGGACAGATGCACTTTTATGATGGACAGATGCACTTTTATGATGGATAGATGCACTTTTATGATGGATAGATGCACTTTTATGATGGACAGATGCACTTTTATGATGGACAGATGCACTTTTATGATGGATAGATGCACTTTTATGAAGGACAGATGCACTTTTATGATGGACAGATGCACTTTTATGATGGATAGATGCACTTTTATGATGGACTGATGCACTTTTATGATGGACAGATGCACTTTTATGATGGACAGATGCACTTTTATGATGGACAGATGCACTTTTATGACGGACAGATGCACTTTTATGATGGACAGATGCACTTTTATGATGGATAGATGCACTTTTATGATGATAGATGCACTTTTATGATGATAGATGCACTTTTATGATGATAGATGCACTTTTATGATGGATAGATGCACTTTTATGATGGATAGATCCACTTTTATGATGGATAGATGCACTTTTATGATGGACAGATGCACTTTTATGATGGACAGATGCACTTTTATGATGGATAGATGCACTTTTATGATGATAGATGCACTATGCACTTTTATGATGGACAGATGCACTTTTATGATGATAGATCCACTTTTTTATGATGATAGATGCACTTTAATGATGGACGGATGCACTTTTATGATGGACAGATGCACTTTTATGATGGACTGATGCACTTTTATGATGGATAGATGCACTTTTATGATGGATAGATGCACTTTTTTGATGGATAGATGCACTTTTATGATGGATAGATGCACTTTTATGATGGATAGATGCACTTTTATGATGGATAGATGCACTTTTATGATGGATAGATCCACTTTTATGATGGATAGATGCACTTTTATGATGATAGATGCACTTTTATGATGATAGATGCACTTTTATGATGGACAGATGCACTTTTATGATGGACAGATGCACTTTTATGATGGACAGATGCACTTTTATGATGGACAGATGCACTTTTATGATGGATAGATGCACTTTTATGATGGACAGATGCACTTTTATGATGGATAGATGCACTTTTATGATGGACAGATGCACTTTTATGATGGACAGATGCACTTTTATGACGGATAGATGCACTTTTATGATGGATAGATGCACTTTTATGATGATAGAGGCACTTTTATGATGGATAGATGCACTTTTATGATGGACAGATGCACTTTTATGATGATAGATGCACTTTTATGATGGATAGATGCACTTTTATGATGATAGATGCACTTTTATGATGGATAGATGCACTTTTATGATGATAGATGCACTTTTATGATGGATAGATGCACTTTTATGATGGAAAGATGCACTTTTATGATGGAAAGATGCACTTTTATGATGATAGATGCACTTTTATGATGGATAGATGCACTTTTATGATGGATAGATGCACTTTTATGATGGATAGAGGCACTTTTATGATGGATAGATGCACTTTTATGATGGACAGATGCACTTTTTTTGACGGATAGATGCACTTTTATGATGGACAGATGCACTTTTATGATGGACAGATGCACTTTTATGATGGACAGATGCACTTTTATGATGGACAGATGCACTTTTATGATGATAGATGCACTTTTATGATGGATAGATGCACTTTTATGATGGATAGATGCACTTTTATGATGGATAGAGGCACTTTTATGATGGATAGATGCACTTTTATGATGGACAGATGCACTTTTTTTGACGGATAGATGCACTTTTATGATGGACAGATGCACTTTTATGATGGACAGATGCACTTTTATGATGGACAGATGCACTTTTATGATGGACAGATGCACTTTTATGATGATAGATGCACTTTTATGATGGACAGATGCACTTTTATGATGATAGATGCACTTTTATGATGGATAGATGCACTTTTATGATGGATAGATGCACTTTTATGATGGATAGAGGCACTTTTATGATGGATAGATCCACTTTTATGATGGACAGATGCACTTTTATGATGGACAGATGCACTTTTATGATGGACAGATGCACTTTTATGATGGACAGATGCACTTTTATGATGGATTGATGAACTTTTATAATGGATAGATGCACCTTTATGGTAGATAGAGAAATAAATGTAAAAATTTATTATTCGGGACAGTACTCAATAAAAAATAACATGCATTTTGCATGATTTCTCTTATTTTGTTGAAATAACTTTTCAAAGATTCTGCAAGGGGTGTTAAATGTTTGAGTGTGACTGTAAGTGTTAAACTCTTTCCTTTCGTTCCACAGTAAGGTTAAGGCCCGTTCACACCTATAGTAGTAAAGATATAGTTCTAAAATCATCCAGTGACAGCCAATCAGAATCCATCCTGCTTTAAAGAGCTCAAGCATTTAAAGCGATAGGTGACATAACCTGCAGCGCTTATAATAAACTGAGCAATATGTGTGGATATCGTTATCGTTAAAGGCCTTTAGACGGTTTTCATCTGACAGCCACACAGGAAACTCTAGTAAGATTTACTTAAAAGCACATTTGTTTTAAAGTCTATTTTTATATTCCACCCGTGTGTCATTCTATTTTACACAGCAGGAGTGTGTCAGTTTATGGCTTTATGGTTGTTAAACAGTAAGATTGTTCTCGTCACTTCAATGAGTTTGTGAAGTAAAAAATAGAAGCTCTCATCCTCTTGTTCTGACAGAACTTTTCAGTATTCATCACAGCATATTTATTACTTGTGGGTGTGTTTGTGTGCGTGTGTGTGTGTGTGTGTGTGTGGGTGCGTGTGCATGTGCGTGTGGCCAGACTAAGTTTAGAAGTTTAATTTTGGATGAGAATTATGCCTTTTTTGTTCTCTGAATTACTTAGAATTAGAAAATTAAATCCAAAGTTATTTAGTGCTTGCAATCAATGCATGTTAATTATAAGCATTTTCCACTTCATGAACAGTACGTTTATTCAAATTAAACAAAACTATTTTAGAACATTGTTTTGCATAGTTTCTATAGCAGCATGACGTTCCTGCTTAAGGGTTTCTCTGACTGGAAGGTCATTAGTGTTATATAATTAGCTGTAGTTTAAATGGGTGGTTGATTATTATTTGACTTTTTTTTTACTTTAGTGAGTGTGTAATGTTGCTGTTTGAGCATAAACAACATCTGCAAAGTTACAACTCTCAACGTTCAAAGCAAAGGGAGCTTTTTTTATTTTAACGACATCTCTTCTTAAGGACTACAACAAACAGCTGATAGGGACTACAAAGAGCTTCTTCACAGGTTAGTGACATCACTAACCCTGAAATTTACATAAACTCGGCCACTGGGAACATGCAACAAAGGGGGGAAGCCATGTTAAGAATTTATAGATTATCATGACAGGATATGCTAATCAATGACTGAAGATCGTTAACTCATAAATTCATCAATGTTGTCTCTTCTTCTGGCGTCTCTTCATCATTGTCCGACTCTGGTTTGAACATAAAAGGCTGGACATTTTCTGTGTGCGTGTGCGTGTGCGTGTGCGTGTGCGTGTGCGTGTGCGTGTGTGTGTGAGGTAATCAGTGTCACATGCCTGTCCTGTCTTGTGTGCACGTGTGTTTTGTCAGTATGGCCTTTGTGCTTCTGTCATTGGGTCAGTTTACATGCATATTCTTAAGCCGACAATGAACATGGTCATGTAAATGCGGTAACCCGTTTTCTTTTATCGGAGTAAGCTCATAAATCGGTCGACACGGGGAGTTTTTTGCCTCTTATCCTGATTTTGCGCGGCATGTAAACGCATTAACCTGCTTTCTGTCGGCTTATTGAAGTGCACATGTGTGATAGGTGACAAAAACACAAACTCAGAGCAGATTTAAACGCATCCAGTGAGTGTTTTGCATGAAATAAGGACATATACCACAAACGCAGACTCTTTTAAGACCCAGAAAACTGTAAAGATGTGTTCTCATCTCATGCAGCAGAAGTAGAAGAGGTTTAGCTGAAACTTCACAGGGACACCAGAGACGTATTTTACATCTTGTGAAAATGGCAATCAACCACCCCTTTAATTAAATCAATTCATTAACATGAACCAACAAACAACAATATTTCGACAGCCTTTATTAATCCTAGTTAATGTTAATCTCAGCATTTACTAACACATTTTTAAGATTAAATGTTTTATCTGTTAACATTAGTTAATGCACTGTGAACTAAAATGAACATGATTATTTTTATTAACTAACATCATCAAAGGTTAATAAATGTTGTATAAATATATTGTCTATTGTTGGTTCATGAATGCATTAACTAATGCTAACAAATGAGACCTTGTAAAGTGTTATTTTATAAAAATGGCTAATATAAAATATGTTTAACTTACTAAAAGTGAAGTTACAAGTTTTTCATGTAATATTTATACCAATAATTATCACACAAAAAAATGTAATGACTAAAAAAATTAAACTCTTAATGGGATGTTCATATAAAGTCATTTGTGCTTTATTAGTATTGTCGAATTGGTGCATCGAAGGTCAGCAGCAAAGACATTGGGTAATTAAATTAGATTAAAAACATAAAGTGTATTCGTGTTTTTTTTAACATATTCACAGCACACAATGCACCTCACTTCTGATTTCTCTCAACCTGTGGACAGGAGCGCTGTCAGTTACATTTTTGAAAAAGTAACTCAGATATTTTATTATAAATTTTAAAGTAATGTCTTACTTTAAAAAAGCAATCTACATTACTTGTAATGCGTTACCCCCCAACACTGCTTTTAAATGAGTTAATGATCTACAACAAAATATCTGAGTTACATTTTCAAATAAGTAACTTTAAGGTGCAGATGAAAACACTGAAGTAATCTGATTACGTTACTTGTAATTTATTACACCCAACCCTGCCTGACTTATGGCTTCTCGCTGGATAAAAACTTCAATATGTAAATAACAGTATTTGTTTTTGTGTGTGTGTGTGTGTGTGTGTGTGTGTGTGTGTGTGTGTGTGTGTGTGTGTGTGTGTGTGTTCAGCTTACGAACTGCAGAGGTGTCCGGATCCGCGGCCCTTTCGGAATGGAGTGGTGATTGGCAGTGATTTTGGGGTGGGCATGACCATCTCGTTCCAGTGCCTGGCGGGATACACACTGCTGGGAGAAACATCACTAACATGCCTGCATGGCGTCAGCCGCAACTGGAACCATCCTGTGCCTCGCTGCGACGGTACCAATCAATCAATCAACTTTATTTATATAGTGCTTTTAAAATGACGATCATTTCAAGGCAGCTTCACAGTGTTAAACAGGACAATATTGCAACAAAATCTGTACCCAGACCTCTTGTCCTCTAGCCCAGAAATCCTGAAATATTCCACTGCTCTCACAGCGTATTCACACACTAAAGGGCATGTCTGAGCTGTTTTAGCTGAAAGCAACTTGCACTGACATATCCTAAACATTGACCACATACACTATACTGCCAAACGTTTTTAGACGCCTGCCTTTACATGCACATGAACTTCCCATTCTTAGTCCGTAGGATTTAATATGGAGTTGGCCCACCCTTCGCAGCTTTAACAGGAAGGGGCCGTCCACAAACTGTTCCCACAAATGTGGGAGCATTAAATTGTCCAAAATGTCTTGGTATGCTGAAGCATTAAGAGTTCCTTTCACTGGAACTAAGTAGCCAAGCCCAACCCCTGAAAAACAACCCCACCCTACAATCCCCCCTCCACCAAACTTTACACTTGGCACAATGCAGTCAGGCAAGTCCCGTTCTCCTGGCGACCGCCAAACCCAGACTCGTCCATGGGATTGTCAGACTGAAGCGTGATTGGTCGCTCAGAGAACATGTCTCACTGCTCTAGAGTCCAGTGGCGGCTGCTTTACTCGACTGCATCCCACGCTTTGCATTGCTCTTGGTGATGTAAGGCTTGGATGAGCTGCTCGGCCGTGGAAACCCATTCCATGAAGCTCTCTCCGCTGTTCTTGAGCTCATCTGAAGGCCACAGAAGTCTGGAGGTCTGGAGCTGTTGACTCTGCAGAAAGTTGGAGACTTCTGCGCACAGTGACCCTCAGCATGCGCTGACCCCGCTCTGTGATTTTTATGTGGCCTATTTTTCACAGGTGGCAACCTATCACGGCCCCACACTTGAGTTCACTGAGCTCCTGAGAGCGACCCATTCTTTCACTAATGTGTGTAGAAGCGTCTGCAGGCCTAGAGCTGGAGTTATGATGTGATTGAACACCTGAACTCAGGGATTTGAAGGGGCGGCCCAATACTTTTGGCAGTATAGTGTATGAAGGCTTTCAAAAAACAATGCATGGCTTTAAGCTTTATGTCCCTGTTTTACTGCTGTGAGGCATTGCGGTTCTCCACCAAGTGCTGATTGTGTTTTGATTGCATTCCCCCTCCTTCAGCTCTTTGCGGTGGGAACATCACAGCCCTCAACGGGACCATCTTCTCTCCAGGCCACCCCGCGGACTACCCCAATCTTAAAGACTGCATCTGGAGTATCCGAGTTCCTCCAGGCAATGGCATCCACATCAACTTCACCGTGCTCAACACCGAGCCCATCTACGACTACATCACCATCTGGTACGACTTCTGCCACGCTTTATAAGAGCTCCTCACCTAAACACTAACATCTGCTGAGTGCCGTGCTCAGACAGTCACCTCGGGTTTAGGATAGACATCCCGATTATTTTAAAGGAATACTTCACCGCTTTTTCATATTAAACTATGTTATTCCCTTACCTAAGACGAGTTGATCCATCCCTCTCTCGTCTCAGTGTGTGCTCTTAATCTCTCTGACGCGCGGTGACGATCTGATAGCATTTAGCTTAGCCCACTAAGCCCAGTTCATTGAGTGAGTGAGTGAGTGAGTGAGTGAGTGAGTGAGTGAGTGAGTGAGTGAGTGAGTGAGTGAGTGAGTGAGTGAGTGAGTGAGTGAGTGAGTGAGTGAGTGAGTGAGTGAGTGAGTGAGTGAGTGTGTGAGTGAGTGAGTGAGTGAGTGAGTGAGTGAGTGTGTGAGTGAGTGTGTGAGTGAGTGAGTGAGTGAGTGTGTGAGTGAGTGTGTGAGTGAGTGTGTGAGTGAGTGTGTGAGTGAGTGTGTGAGTGAGTGTGTGAGTGAGTGTGTGAGTGAGTGTGTGAGTAAGTGTGTGAGTGTGTGTGTGTGTGAGTGTGTGTGTGAGTGTGTGTGTGAGTGTGTGTGTGAGTGTGTGAGTGAGTGTGTGAGTGAGTGTGTGAGTGAGTGTGTGAGTGAGTGTGTGAGTGAGTGAGTGAGTGAGTGAGAGAGAGTGAGTGTATTCATATCCCCCCTCCTCCTCCATATTATGACAACAGCAATAATATGATGATGATAATAATAATAATCATTAGATTGCAAAACAACACAATTGCCATTATTTATTTGTTTGATTGTTTTTAAATGTCCAGTGATGAACACAATTTTATAATATATTTTAAGATTTTTTGTATAATTATAATCCTTTTTCCTATTATGACAACAACAATGAACAAAATAATAATAATAATAATAAATATTGTGCACACTTATTCTCATGTTTGTCTGGCGAGTTCAACGCCCAGCCCTTTTCTCTTGAGACTGAATGAAGCCGCTGTTTCCTGATGCCGTTGTTGAGTGCCTTCAGTGCAAGTCTGAGTTTGGATCAAAATGATTAGTCAGGAATTCCTCCAGAGAGTTTGTCCTTGTCCATGAAGAAACGCGTCTGTTGTAACGCCGCTGATCTGAGACTTACGCAACACTTTCAGTCTTTTATCTGTTTTGTTTCACACATTTCTCTCTCTGCCGTATATTTCCTCCTTGAGCGAACATTAATGCTGAAGTGTCAAGTGGCTGGTGCGAAAGCAGAATGTTCACGCTTGTGTTCACATCATGGAAAATAGGATTTTTCTTGCTTTTCCGAAATAAAAGGGTTTGATGTACTGTATATAAATCCTTCCCCGGGAATGGCGTTTTCAGAAATTATTCATCATACCGTATGACCTCCTGAATTTACATATCTATGCATATTCAAAGCTCATTTCTCATGCAAAGGGTCGTTTACATACAGAATAAAGTACAATAGTTTTATTCTCAGGGTCAGAGCAAGGGTGCAAAATACAATGAAGTGTTTTGTCTGATTTAGGAGCGAGGTCAGTGTTTTGATCGCTCTACTGTAAGCATGTAACTCTATTAATGACGCTGCCAACAAAGACAGACATATCAAAAAAATGATATCATAGATAAGACACATTTAAATTATGGTTACTTAACTTAATTAAATTAAGTTGTGTCGAAATGTGTTCAATCTACCTAATATATTTGCGTTTACTTAATTAATTTGTGTTAAAACTACATTAAATATTTGTGCTGACATAACTAACAGGGCAGTGGATCTGTAGTTCCCAGCATGCTTTGCAAGGGACTGCGCTAGGAGAGAAAATGTATGGATTAAAGTGTTATTTTATGTGTTTTTCAGTAAAAGGAAAGATGTCATTAGTTTCTGTTAGTGTTTAATGTTCACTTATGTTGGACATTGAGGAGTTTCAGTAATTGTGTGGTTAGCATTATGCAGAAGAGTGTGTGTGTGTGTTTAGGCTGTGAGCACTTATATACAAATTCATTGGATGTAATTCCTGCTCTCAATTATTTTTTTTTTGTTTGTTTAATGAGTTATTTTTGCATTTTATTTCTAAAAAATAATATTAAAGCCAAATTAAATTGATGCATGTGTTCACCTTACATAATAAACTTTTAGAAATGTAACATAACATCATTAAGTAAACGGCACATATAAATATTATGTGACAGTGACAAATTCAAATGGTTTGTATTTACTCAAAGAAATTGTCAGCTTTAATTTATTTTGTTCATATAACTACATTTTATTTGTACAAATTGCTCAATATCGTTGTGTGCAACCACTTGACACATTTTTTAAGTAAATTCAAAAAGTCATTTTTTCTGAGTGTACGTAAACCCAGGACTCTTTCAGTCTAACCACACTTCTTTATTTGTCCTTTACCGTAGTATCATTGAACCCATCCTCCTGTACTCCTGCTACTTCTCCAAGCTCTCTTTAACTCATAGAAACAAGCTCCTTAAAATCGCCAACATCTCTGCAAAAATGACCAGTCTCCCCACTCCGGGCTTGTCGGCTCTTATTGACATTGCCCTCATTCGTAGAGCAAACATTATAATCCAAAATCCTATCCACTCTCTCAACTCATGTTTCGTCCTTCCCTCAGGCCGTAGATACCAAGCGGCACCCTCCCGCTGTCTCTCTTGAAGCCAATACGGAAGTAATGTAAACTGCAATTCCTCAACTGGCCACTAGAGCGGCTCCAGAAGGAGCAGAATCTCATTGAGCCCTATGTTAAAATGCCTTTACTTTTTTTTTTTTTTACTTTACATCAGAATAAAACATGTTTACAGTCTGGGACAAATTGTGGTTTTTGCCTATACGGCTGATTTTGCCCTTCATGACGACTGTGAGGGGGTGAATTTATTTATAACTCATTCATTTACATTATATAAAGCCACTCTGGTCACTTTGAGTGACAGGTGGATAGCCATTTATCCGCCGTCTATAGTCAGTGTCACCTAAGCTCCGCCCACATCCCGCCTTTTTGCCCATTTTCTGTTATCCGGGAGTGACGCGCAATGACTCGCTCACAAGATGGCGACGCCCAGCTCGTCTCTACTTTACGCTTCAGAACGGCTTATCAGAATCCTATGGGTGACTTCCGGTTTACACCTACAGAATGCATAATTGTCAAAGGTTGTTTTTTTGTGCAGTATGTCGAGAATTGTTACCCATTCACATGCATTATATGACCGACACACAGCAACGGTTGAGTTAAAAATCTTCATTTGTGTTCGACTGAAGAAACAAACACACCTACATGTTGGATGCACTGGGGGTCAGCAGATAAACATCACAGGCTCATTTTCGGGTGGACTATCCCTTTAATATCCAAAGAACCTTTCCATTGCACAAAAGGTTATTTAGACTAATAAATGGTGCATTAAAGTACCTTTCGCAAAACGGTTCTTTTGGGGAACCAAAAATGGTTCTTCTTTGGCATTACTGTGAAACCCCAATTTTTGGTTCTTCCTGGCACCTTTATTTTTAAGGGTGTATGTGTGCTGAATTTTGCTCCTGGTATAGGCTGTGGAAACCAATTTCCTCTATTGAGGACCATAAAGGATAAATCTGAATAAGAATGAAGACCATGTTTTAAAAAGATTTATCATATGAACCTGCTAGCTGTGGGAGAGCGAGAGAGAGAGTATTATATCAGCAAAGACAGAAAGTCAAAGAAATTGAGCATCAGCGTCAGTTCTGGCAGGTCAAGTCAAGAGCTGCTAACGCTATTGGCAAAAACTACAACTTACTGCTAATGGTTACACAGCAGGGCACCATATTTAAGCAGATTCAGTTTGCTCTTGCTGTTACTTGTTACTTGCTGTTCTCTTCTTTGCAGCCCGCCACCTCCCCACCTCCTCTTGTCGTGTATAACGTGGTATTTGTTTGTCATCGTCGCTGCTCTGTTCTGTTCATAGGGGGAATAGTTCAGCTCTCCCAGTCCTAAACTGGTAAGCGTTCCCTAATGCCGCTGCTGTCCTCTGACTCTCTGCTATTTCATGAAAGGGCAGAGGACTCCCTGAACAGAGCCATACCGCCGAAGCAAATTCAATTCATCAACTGATTGCAATTTATTCAATAAAAATATTTTACATAATTTTTTATTGTCGTGTGTGTTCTTGACTGAGGGTTAGTTCACCCAAAAATTAAAATGTCTGTCATTAACTCCTCGCCCTAATGTCGCTCCACACCCGTAAGACCTCCGTTCATCTTCACACACAGTTTAAGATATTTTATATTTAGTCTGAGAGCGTATGCAAGTGTATGCACACTATACTGTCCATGTCCAGAAAGGGAATAAAAACATCATCCAAGTAGTGATGAAGAGAAGCCAATGCTGAATAAAGTCGTAGTTTTTGTTATTTTTGGACCCAAATGTATTTTGGATGCTTCAAGAGACTCTAATTAACCCACTGATGTCTCATATGGACTACTGTGATGATGTTTTTATTCCCTTTCTGGACATGGACAGTATAGTGTGCATACACTTGCATACGCTCTCGGACTAAATATAAAATATCTTAAACTGTGTGTGAAGATGAACGGAGGTCTGACGGGTGTGGAGCGACATTAGGGAGAGGAGTTAATGACATAAATACATTTTTTTGGCTGAACTAACCCTTTAATGGACCTGACAGAAGTGTTTTAAATGCCAGACCTCTTGTCTTCCGCAGGGATGGCCCGGACCAAACTTCCCCTCAGATTGGCCAGTTCAGCGGCAGCTCGTCCCATGAGGCCGCGTCCAGCACGTCCAATCACATCCTCCTAAAGTTCCACAGCGACTTCAGCACCAGCGGGTTCTTTGTTCTGCGTTACCATGGTGAGCCGTTTGCCGCTGTAGTGCTGCTCATTCACCACGGCTTATTTTGCTTAGACTGTGTGTTGCTTATTGTCAGCTTGATTATCCTGGCTTATTCCCTCACGCCTACAGAACATGTTACTTATGCTGAACGTATGCCGTGAACGTACATACATTAAACTCTAACTGTGCTGTGAAATCGCATTATGCATCATTCTTGGCCGTTTTGTGACAGCGCCACCTAGACAATTCAACTCGAAAAGAGGAGACCTGGAACAAACAGATGCGATTTTTATCATCTTTCCACCATATTTTTTAACATAATATTCAAGTATCACACTGTGTCCTAACCTGACATGATGATTCTTTTTTAGAAATGGCATTCATTTCGCCCGACAACTCAGTCTGGAAACCTGTACACTAATTTATCCTGCTTCTGTTACACTTTTGCAGGAACCAATCACAGACTGGCTTATCCACCTCACATGTTTAACACAACAACGATGGGTTGTTGCCCGTTGATCACGCCTCTTGTGGTTTGATTGGTTGAAGGACTATCTAATCGTGTACATTTCAACTATGCCTGTTGATCATGCCTTTTGTGCAGTAGAAAATACAGAGCAGACTCCCTAGACCAATGTCCAATTTTAAATTGAGCTTGGTCTGGTGATAGCCAGACAACATCACCTCTGAAAGTACTGAAAGCGACGATTTGGTTGCGAGTGCAGTGCGCTTGCAGAGAGGCTCCACCCACACTCTCTTCCGATTGGCTGTGATTGATTTGGTTGTAAGTGCAGTGCGCTTGCAGAGAGGCTCCGCCCACACTCTCGTCCGATTGGCTGTGATTGATTTGGTTGTAAGTGCAGTGCGCTTGCAGAGAGGCTCCGCCCACACTCTCGTCCGATTGGCTGTGATTGATTTGGTTGCGAGTGCAGTGCGCTTGCAGAGAGGCTCCACCCACACTTTCTTCTGATTGGCTGTGATTGATTTGGTTATAAGTGCAGTGCGCTTGCAGACAGACTCTGCCCACACACTCTTCTGATTGGCTGTGATTGATTTGGTTGTAAGTGCAGTGCGCTTACAGAGGCTCCGCCCACACTCTCTTCTGATTGGCTGTGATTGATTTGGTTGTAAATGCAGTGCGCTTAGAGGCTCCGCCCACACTCTCTTCTGATTTGCTGTGATTGATTTGGTTGTAAATGCAGTGCACTTAGAGGCTCCGCCCACATTCTCTTCTGATTGGCTGTGATTGATGTGGTTGTAAGTGCAGTGCGCTTACAGAGGCTCTGCCCACACTCTCTTCTGATTGGCTGTGATTTGTGATTGATTTTGTCGGATCTGGTGTGAACGGACACATTGCTTGTCTCTGGTTAGGACACAGTGTCAACCTCATTCAGTTATTTTAGCTTTTCATTATGGTGTTTGTTTTTATAATATTTTAATTTATCACTGTACTAATAAACACACGAGCTCGTGGCACAAACAGTTTTACCGTTTACTAGACTTTAAGTCGTCACACGCCAAACGAGTTAATGAAAAGGAAGTCTCGTACATGCACAAAAAATATTGCATTTCCACGTTGAAAAATAAACAAACTCGTTTGGTCCAAGAAAACTGAATTTAAACCCAGAATACAAGGCACATTTATTGAAACATGATATTTCAAGAGGATTACCAGTGGTGTGTTTAGGGTTTAGATAAAATATCAATTAAACTGAAATAATTAAACATCTAAATCATTCCAGAAGATGAATAATACACATGCATAATTAAATATTATTTGCTATAAAATAGCATAAACCGCTAGTAGATATTTTTAAAAGTGCTGCTTCCTCCTATGCTTTTTTGTTAACTGCTCTCAAAAACACCGGCTAGGAAATATATTACTTGTTTCTTTTGGAAAATGGCTTTGATTATTGCAGCGGCCACATTTCCGTGGCGCTATAATGTGTTTGGAAACTTCCATCATCCATAATAACACCCATTTCTGAATGAGCAGGTGTGGAAACATACGCAGTTGGCTTCTAAGGGAGCATCCTCGCTGTTATGAAACCTCATAAGTGATGGTTTGAAATGCAAACAGATGCATGTGGAGACAGGGTTACAACAGGGTGTGCGTTCAGCATACATAGGTTTTCATTGCAATTGGTTTTAATTTTGACAATGCATTTTGGTTTTTGCAATCAAATATGCTGTTGAAGATGGTGCTGCCTCAAAATTTGGCCAGATAATAAGTTACCTTCGTGTTTGATGCTTTGCAATACGTGCTAGGTAGTTCACTAGGTTATTGCATCTGAACACAGCAGATGACGTTTAACCCCTTCTGATTTCTCTAATCCGTTTTGCAATGGTGACTCAATAAAGGACAGTAATATCTGCGTTAGCATATTTTCTGCTGATGGTTTTAAAGTTTACCAATAAAGCAATACAGCGTAAGGAAGTTAAGTCAAGAGCTGCAAAGCTCGTTACAGTTTTAGAAGATAATAAACTGAGGAAGTCGAGGTCCCAGAGCGGCCAAAATGCCCATTCTCTGGCCTGGAATTGCTTTTAATGTGTTAGTATAGTAAGAGCTGAGTTTCTCTGAGTGTTTCTGTTTCCTTCGGAGGATGAATTTGAAATGAAATGTGCTTTGGTTTATCAGCGGTGCCGTCTAACCATATAGAGGTCATTTAGCTGTGTGTGAATCTTCATGATGTTGAGATACTGAGAGCGTTTGCTGGATGAAAAGCTGCTTAAACTCATTTAAACAAACCCTTAACAGTGTTTACATCGCCAACGGGATACACACTTCTGTTTCTTCAGGAAATGTATAATTTAAATGTTCAATGCTGCCATTTTTCCATCTAATACCTACCAATAATAAATACAGGAAATTATTAAATGTATTAACTAGTTAATATATATTAGTTGTGTTTAATCGCATCCAAAATAAAAGTTTGTGTTTACATAATATTTGTGTGTGTACTGTGTATAACTACACTGTAAAAAATTCACCCGTATTTTTACGGTAAAGTACTGGCAGCTGTGGTTCCAGCCCATTACCGCAATTTTACGGTTTCAACAATGCTGTAATTTCACAGTAAAGTACTGGCAAGCTAGTTCCAGTCATTTACCGTAATTTTACGGTTTCCATAATGCTGTAATTTCACAGTAAAGTACTGGCAGCTGTGGTTCCAGCCCTTTACCGTAATTTTACGGTTTCAATAATGCTGCAATTTCACAGCAAAGTACTGGCAGCTGTGGTTCCAGCCCTTTACCGTAATTTTACAGTTTTTAATTTGTATGGCTGTTCTGTAATTTCACAAAGTACTGGCAGCAATGGTTCCAACTACAATTCTACAGTATAAAAAAAGTTAATATAAATACTGTTTTCTATTTACTCTATTGTCTGATATCTATTAACATCCCTATGTACCATAATGTTTACAGACATTCCAAACAGACTTTTTACTCAATGGAAAAAATAAAGAAATAGATTATGGTGTACATTGTTTGCCATTTATTTAAAACAGGTTTTAACAATACATTCAATGCATTTTAAAATGTATTTTCTCTGACTTTCTTTCCTTAAATACTGTTTTAGAAATCATTGAGAACCAATGGATCAAAAATCCTTGATAGGGCAAAAAATACTGTCAAAACATCCCAAACCTGCTTTTAAAAGAGCTGGCCTGGGAGGAAGTCCAGATCTGAGAGGACATAATCAAGAGAACCAATGGGTGAAAAAAACGTAGGAAGAGGCAAAAAAACAGCCAACACGTCCCACATCAGCTTTTGACAGATCTGGTCTTAGAGGAAATCCAGGTCTGAAAGGAAAGAAAATCAAGAAAATATTAGTGGTAAAATAAAGCACATGGCAAAAACTAGTGATCACATACTCTGTGAAAACTTTCAAAAGAGACATAAAATGATCATGTTAATGAACTAAACTAATCTTAAACAGCAATTGAGTGTGTAAGTTTGTTTTGAATGTTTGTTACAGCATAGAGGAAAAACATAAAAAAACAATCTTAACAGAAAGATTATGGGGTCAAGACAAGACCAGAAAGTTTAGCTGTGTGTAAAAGAAAGTGATTGTGTTTTTTCCAGTTGGCCGGATAGGAGTACATTTATTTAGTAGATTTAGGAGTATATTATAATTGTGTATATGTAAAGAGAGCTGTTAAGTTAAATGTGTAAAACATTTTTTTTACAGCAGAAGAAGTACATTTGAGAGTACAGTGGGAAAAAAAGCTTTAAACCCTCAACCTTTGGAATTGGTTGGTTCTCTGCATTAGTTGATCATAAAATTTCATCTGATTTTTACCAGTCACAAGTATAGACAAACACAATGTCCTTAGAGGGATAGTTCACCCCAAAAATCCAAAATTTCTAACCCCCATGCTATATATAACACATGACAATCGCATTGATTGGCTGCCATTCTTTTGACACTTAAAAAACACAACAATCTTGAAGTGGATGAATCAATGTCTTCTGAAACCAAACCGTAGATGTGTGTAATAAAAATATTAATATTTTTAACTCACTTTATTTTTGTGTTAGAAAAACAAACAAAAAATGAAATGCTAACTAAACTATAAATCATTACTTCCAATCTACTGTCATAAGTAAGTGAAGCTCATGTGAAATGTCGGTCATCTTTGCTTCTGTGTTACTTCTCGAACAAGCTTTCACAATGCACTTACATCACGTCACAATGTCCCTCTGATAAGTGCTCATATGACAGTAGACTGGAAGCAATGAGTTATTTAATTTAGCATTTTTAGGTTTTTTTATTTTATTGCACAAACCTATCATTTGGCTTTAAAAGGCATTGATTTATCCACTGGGTTCATATGAATTACCATCACGATCGCTGTTCTTTTTTAAGTGTCAGACATGCGACAGCCAATCAATGACATTATATGGACTCAGAGATGGATTTGTTTCCTAAAAATCTAATTTTGTTTTGGTAATAATTGTTCATGATTCCCTTGTTTGTTCTGAGCAGTTAAACTGTCCACTGTTCTTCAGAATAAAATCCTCCCCCTGGCACCCTTTGTAATAGTTGAGTCCATCAGTAGTTCTCATTGTGAAAAAAATGGGTCTTTAAATCATGCAGTCACTATTGTAAAGGGTTCAATTGTGCAGAATATGCTGGAAAACCAAAACTGTGCAGGACATGGTAGATTTTTCTGAAGAACATTGAGCAGGTTAACTGCTCAGATCAAACAAGGCACTCATGTACAACCATCACAACACAAAAACAACATGTGTGGTTCATAGAGATAACAACAAGGTAGTCACTTACCAAATTAACATTTTTATTACACAGCCCTGAGAGTGTGGGAAGTGTTGAGTAAAGTCATGAAAGATTATAATTGTTAGTGTAGCTAGCTTAAACACTTTTTTTTTTGTCTATGTGACTAATGAAGATCACATGAAATGTTAAGAACAATTAATGCAGAAAATCATTCCAAAGGGTTCAGATACTTTCTTACCACTGAATATGAATGCAGGTAAAGGATAAGTTCATCCCAAAATGAAAATGTCCTGATAATTTACTCACCCCAATGCCATCCAAGATGTTCATGTCTTTCTTTCTTCAGTGGAAAAGAAATTAAGCGTTTTAAGGTAAACATATCAGGATTTTTCTCCACACAATGGACTTCAATGACAATCAGAATGTTGAAGTCCAAATAAATGCTGTTTCAAAGTGCTTCAAAGGGCTCTCCTCAATCCCAGCTGAGGAATAGAGTCTTATGTAGTGACTCAATCTGTCATTTTCTAAGGAAATTTAAATGTATATACTTTTTAACCACAATTGTTCATCTTGTGCTGGTCTGCAATGTGACAGGCATTACGTCATCACATTCGAAAGGTCAAAAGTAATTACCACCCCATTGTTTACTAGTATGGAGAAGGATTATCGTTCACATTGTATTGTATGTTGAATTACATATTTATGGTTTTGTGTCAGTTTATTGTTTAAAATGGTCATTTCGTGTGTATATCCTGGATGTCTAATAATGTCATGCGAGACCTTTCCAATGTGAGGACGTCATGCCTGGCACGGAGACCAGCACAATATGAACAACTGTGGTTAATAAGTATATACTATTTATTTATTTATTTTTTTAGAAAATGACAGATGGATTCCTTAGCTGGGAGTCATTTGAAGCACTTAAAAATCCTTTGAAACATATTTATTTGGACTTCAACATTCTGGTTGCCATTGAAATCCATTGTGTGGAGCAAATTTCTGAAATTTTTTCCTCAAAAAACTTAATTTTTTTCCCACTGAATAAAGAAAGACATGAACAACTTGGATGGCATTGGGGTGAGTAAATTATCAGGAAATTTGCATTTTGGGATGAACTTATCCTTTAAGCGGTGTTGATTCTTTTAGGAAGCTGCACAAATGGGAGTGTCAGTAGGCATAAAGTTTAGTTACCTAGCCGAAATTCCATTCGAAATCGATGAGGTTCCATAGAGAGAGAAGCAACTTTGGGATTGACAGTGGCAGACTTCTTGCTGACAAGTTTTCCAGTCTTCTTTGAAACCACCTTGCCTCTGCAGGTCTTAGAACCTCTTTCGGGGTTTATCCCAACACACACACACACACACACACACACACACAACTTTAAAATAGAAAACTTACAAAAATCTACCTTTTATCAATTTAAATATTGGATTAAATATACATTTGCTAAATTACGGGACAATAAAAGAAAATAAACAAATTTAAAGGGTTTACTATAAAAGGTCACAAAATACCTTTGAATGAATTCCAATGTGCCACATGCCTCCTCTGGATACTGACAATTGAAGACAGAACATTGTAAACATTATTCCAATTGCATTCAGAAATCGTGATTGTATGCCCTTACAAACAACACGACCCTCTAGTCTAGGGTAATCATCCAGTGTTCAGTACAGTTATCTGCCCTCCCTGAAATTATTTTTTTCTTCAAATTATACACAACACTTAAAACAACAGTTTACACAAAAATATACATTTTCTGATAATTTACATGACGTGAAACTCACCAATGATTAGGGATGCATACGATGTCAGTAAAACTCAGTAAAACAAGTGATTGTTTCCTAGAAAAAAAAGAATACAATTATTATTTAATAAATATTTAATCTTTAACCAAGCAAAGAAATTCGACGTCAGAGCATGGAGAACATTGCATAGTGAAACTTAAGCTGTTGAAAACTGTCTGCTAAAACGAGTGCAGTCAAGAATATCTGCCTCCTCTTTCAAAAACAACCTCTTTGACTTTTAATACTATATAACGTTACATGCGAATCTCACAAAAAAGCAAGTACTCGGACCACTAAATTGAAAATATAACATATATATATATATATATATATATATATATATATATATATATATATATATATATATATATAATAAAACGTTAAATATCTATTTTGCATTGGGAATTTTAACAGCTTTACATTATTTGCATGGAAACTAATCAAATTGACCACATTTTAATTGCTATCATGGTTCTGGATATTTCGAGTAGTTTTGTAATTATTCTCCATCTTATGTGCATGATATTAACGTTATGCGAATAACATTAATGCATCTGGTTAGATTAACGTTAGCATCATGTAACATTAACTTACTAAACCAGAAATTCATGTGAATTTGCATATATCATTGATGGCATGGCTCTTCTACAGAGTCTCAATGATTCAGTCTTTCAAACGTTCAATGACCTGGGTGAGTGTGTCTGGAAAAAGATTGCAACTTTAATGGGAAAGGAAGGTAACAGCTGTGTCGTTATAGTGTTTGATAGATATGACCACCAACACTCCGTCAAAGATCTTGAAAGACAAAGAAGAGGCACAATTCACACCAGCAGACAAACACACATCATCACAGGACAAACAAGTGTTCCAAACTACAGAAAATACCTCAGGATCAGTGGAAATAAGGCTGCTCTATGTAGCTTTGTCAGCACCCACATCACCAGTACTGGGCCAATGAGAATTCCTTCAGGGAAAACTGTCATCTTGGCAGGTGGCTTTGAAAATGGTCAGGAGGTTAAGAGTGTTAGCAAGTCAGGCATTGACTGCTTGAAAGACCTTTACAGTGACCAAGAGGAGGCTGACACGAGGCTGGTGTTACATGCAATACACCTTGCACAGTCACATTCTCGTCTAATTGTCAAATGTGATGATACAGATGTACTCGTTTTGCTTCTGTACTATTCAAGCAAAGGGATGTTTGGATCCTCAGTAGTGTTTATGCACTCGGGACATGGCCTTAAGGAAAGATTTGTCCCTATCTGTTCGATCGCTCAGAAGCTTGGAGCAGTGCTTTGTGAGTGTTTACCTGCATGCCACGCCCTCACGGGTTGTGACACCACAAGCAGTTTGTACAGAATTGGGAAGGCCACTGCCCTCACAAGACGGAAGACCCATCTTTGTGAGTTACAGGAAATGACCAAATTTGGACTCTCTGGTAGCCTGGAAGAGGCTTTGCCTGTGGCAAAAAGGTATGCCCTCCTCCTGTATGGCCAAAAGAAAAAGGTGGATAGGCATCCTTGCACCAACCTGGATGAGCTGAGGCACACACTAGCATCTACCACAGATTTGTCAGCAGCAAATCTACCCCCAACAGAAGATGCCTTCCAGCAACATGTGCTGAGAGCTTTGTATCAAACAGCAGTGTGGCGCCACAGCCACCTGGCCAAACCTCTTCTCTGGAACCCAGTTGGTAGAGGATGGAGGCTCAGAGAAGATGGGTGTATTGAACCTGTGATGTTACAGAAGGCACCAGCACCTAAAGAAGTTAGAGACATCACCCACCTCTACTGTAAAGATGAAAACTGCAATGATGCCACCAAATGCCAGTGTCTTTCAGTGGGCTTGACCTGCACAGGGTTTTGCTCTTGCCCTTTCCCAGACTCTCCAAATATGACCAACTTTGTCACTGATGACAATGTGGATGAGTGACAGTGGTGTGTTGCAGTTGTAACATCATGAGGGGCTGACCTAAGAATGGCTACCAAAAGCAGTTCATGTTCCAAATGGTTGCTACTAGAAAAAAAACAGCCTGAGAAGACAGGGCTCATTCCCCTGTGGAGTGTTTGTTTAGTTAGATTGCCATTTGTTTGATTTAAAGGGTCATGAAACCCCAAAACACTTTTTTTGAGATGTAAACAGATATGTATAGGCTGCGCATCATTGAAAACACTAAGGGTACTCATTAATGGTATGCATATGTGAAAATAGTTATTTTTGCATTTTTCAGAGCGATTTCTGTCTTCCGGTTTGAAAAGTTTAGTCGGAGCAACGTCACAAATGCTGACGTCGGCACGGCCTTTTCGGCCCAAGTATGGGCAGCTGGGCACATGCTGACGTTGACCGCTCTGAGCAATTCTCGATATATATTCATGACATAAAGCTCATTCAGTCCAATCCCTGCGCTGTAGTATGCATACAAGATAATTTAGTTAATATGCATGAGACAGTCACTTCTGTCAGGCTCGTCTTCCATCATTATTGTAGAGATATGGTGGGGAAGTTTTGGAAGCAGCGTGCGGAAAAGTCACGGAGGAAAGCTAGGCGTTGTGCTGATACGAAGTAACGTAAAGGGCGCCGAGCGAGCTGTAACCGGCGCCGTCTGTGGAAGCCTTTGCTACAAAGGCTCGGTAAAGTAAAATTCACCTGAGGAATCGCACGCCGAACCTGCAAGCGTTGACTATCTATGTCAGGAGTGCAAAATAACCAATCTGTAATCTGTAGGCTAATGAACAAAAGCCACGTCCTCTCCGTTTTATTTGTCGTCACAGCCATGCACTAAACCGCATGTGTTCGGGCTCTTAGTGAAACAGTGTGATGCATATTTGGACAAATATAGATTTAGCTGCCGAGTGATAGACAGCGCGGATCGTCACGGCAATGCGCGGTCGAGACTAGCCTCAAACCTCTTCGCTTTTACCCCGATCTAGAATTACACATCTCTTATCACATCGCATGTTGGGTGGTTCACGTTCTCTTATCAAGTCGGCGCGTTGTTCATCTTGCCAAACAGCGTGCATATTTGGACAAATATAGTTTTATCACGTTTGCAAAATATTTCGTCATGCAGAATAACATTTATTTTCATTTCTCACTGAATTATGCTGGTTTGAACTTTGAAGAGCTGAATGATTTGCGATCTCTGCTGCGCGCCACTCATAGCTCTCTCATTCGCTGTACTCATCCCTCATTTAATCTCTCTGTGGTAAACAATGCCAACGTGAACCAAGAACATGTCTCAGAACCGCTCAGCACCTACTGACAGACACTCCCCTATTTATGCAAACATTCCCTCTTTCCACACAATACCATCCCACCTTTTCACAGTCGACCACTCCCCTTTTAACAAGCTTTTTCAAATCGAAGGTGTGAAAAAACACCGCTGCAGCAGGGGGGTTTCATGACCCTTTAAGACAGTAATTTAATTTGTATTGTGTGATGTTAAGTTATAGTTCTATTAAAAGGCTCATTAAAGTCAAACTGCTATCCTGACTCCGAGTCTCCTGTTTGTGCTATGGTAACGTGTTATCTTTCGATTTCAGTCTTTGTTTCCATATAGTACAAGGTGCCATATGAAATGTTTCATTATTAGATGTATCTCATATTTGAATTTCTCAACATTCTTCTCACCACTGATAATGGGCTTTGTAGGCCTACTAAATTATGCTAGAGTTCCATTTCCATTCATTTTAGACACCTCATACATTGAGTAACAGAATACCCTGATTTGATCATGCTATATTTTCATATTTGGTATTGCTGGATTCAGCACAACCTCACCTTTCCAACAAGCCATCATATGTGTTTATATGACAATCCCTGGCTAAGCAACCATAAAGTAAATGAAAACATTCTGTATAGATATTCAATTTGTGCATGTCCGGTTATTTTAGGTATGTGTTTATATGTCTCTATTTATTCCATACATCAATATATTCACATCCAGTCTTTTCTAGCAGTTAAATCAACTTCCTGACTACAAACATGTCAAGTTTCAAAGCTCTCAGAGCTTGTGTGATTGATCTGCATTAGTTTATATGCCTTAACTCCCAAACGGACAGGCTATATTTTAGTCTCTTTTTGGTTTTGGGGTGTATAACAATATCTGTTAATTTAACAATCTTAGCAGTAAAATATTTTTAGCCAAGAATCCATTTCATAAATGGGAGACCTTAGAGAGGAGGAAAAACATTGTTGGGTTTGGTTCTACCTCCGGTAGGGGTATCTCAAAAACTAAAGCACTTTTTGACCATTTGTCACTAGCCTAAGAGGAGTGTTGCTGTTCTTTGACTGCGTCCTTTTTCTGTTTGAAAAAAAACCGCGTTGAAGATGCCCCGCCCCCACGTGATATTTTTTACAGGCCAATACTGTTTTTTTCCAGGAACAAATGGATTTACACATAAATGCTGTAAATTTACTGCAAGTAATTAATTTATGGAACCTAGACTGTTAAATTACAGGATTAAACTGTTTATTAAAATAACAGTATTTTACTGTTGGAAATCGCCCGTATTTTTACAGCAATTTTTAACAGTGTACTATCTATCTATAAATACACACTCATGCATGTATATACTGTATATATAAATTAATACAAATATAAAAAAACTTAAATATATACATGCGTGTGTATTTATATTATAATAATTATTATTATTAATTGCAAAAAAAACTATATATATATATATATATATATATAATATGATATATTACTTTTTTTTTTTTTTACCAGCACCTTAACATTATGCCGGCAGGTTACTTTTTTCCCTGATATACTTTATAATTGCATTTTGCCATTACCTAATATTTATTCTTTATTATAATTAGATAATTCTTACGTTTATTAGCAAATGTATTAAAATATTACATTTAAAATAAATCATTTTAATAATACAGCAAACCCCTGTTATTTATTTATTTATTTATTTATTTATTCTTTTTTATTATTTATTTAAACAGCACCTCACAACTACAAATTTAACATTAATAACAAATTATTGCATTTATTAGCAAATTAGTTAAATGATAACATTTTACATACATAATTTAATATAACAGCAACACCCAATTCTTTCAAAAAGTTTTATGAACAACCTCCACACCTTTTTTCTTCAGAAAATGTAACAATATTCACTCTTCAAATGATGCTACATCACAAACGTGATTATTATTATGACGTATACCAGTAGTAGAAAGTTTCTAATGTATATAATTTCCCTCTTTTAGAAACTCATTACAATTAGACAGTGTGCATAATCAGTGTCGGCAAGGCAGATGCTAAGACTCTGATTATGATTCATACTCTGCCGCAGCGTGGTGTAATTTTGTTGTACGTTTAGAAGAACTCCAGTGACAGGTGTGATGATTTAAGATGTAATTGTGTGGGTTGTGTTCACTTAAACAAGCGTTCTCACTCATCTGGTTCCCTCCGCAGCTTACCAACTCCGTGTCTGTCAGCCTCCTCCACCCGTCGCCAACGCAGAGATCCTGGCTGAAGATGATGAATTTGAAATCGGTAAGAACAACGAAGACCGTTTGATGATCATCTGCTAGTGCGGATTTATCATGCATCGAACCCTCATTAAACAAAGACGCTCCAAGGTGCCCACCTTCGCAATGCAGCGTTATTTAATGTGAACGAAAATGCCCCATTCTGAGGGAAAATAACACCCGACGCTCTGCATTTGTCATCATTACTGCCACAAGCGTGTAAGCGGTCAGGTCTTAATTAGCTAATGTGTTGTTGAGCACTAGCGGCAGTGGAAAACGCAAAGATGCGTGTGTGTGTGTGTGTGTGTGTGTGTGTGTGTGTGTGTGTGTGTAATCACTCAACAGGAGACATCATCAGGTACCGTTGCCTGCCGGGCTTCACGCTGCTGGGGAGCGAGATCTTGACCTGTAGGCTGGGCGAGCGACTGCAGATGGATGGTCCTCCTCCTGTGTGCCAGGGTGAGTTTGGCAGCACATTCGGCACGCCGTCTCATTTGTGTCTGTGTTCTTCCTGATTTTATGTCCCAGTTCATTAGCTCTGCCACTAGTTGTTATAGCCAGCTGCAATAATGGCCTGACTCCAATACAATTCTAACAAAAGGTTTCTCTGGGGTTTACTGTAGTATCAGATGTACTTAAAAACTAATATAATATATAATACATAAACATAAAATAAACTCCAAGAAAGTCCCCTTTTCAAAATGGCAGCTGTCAGGTCCTTAAAATGACCATTACTCGTTTGTATTCCTCCTAGACCAGGAATACTGGTGCCTGATACATGCTTTGGCCATGTAATATTGTAATTAGCATATTTGCATGATAGATAAGTGATTACAAGTACAATTATATATTAAACCAATTGGTTACAACACTGTAAAAAAAATGTTGGTTTTTGTTGATTTAAAGGGTTACTTCAGCGCTGGGAAGATGAATCTGTATTTAAACGGGGTCATCAATGCAGTAGAAATGTGAAATTATTTTTGAATTTGGTGCCTTCTAGACTGAGAAAAGACGGAAAATGTATTTTTGTCTCATGGGGATGAAAGAGTACAATTCCCAGAATGCTTCGCTGCCCTGTGAGGCCATTTCCAAAGCCACCGCTACTTGATTACTGTGACTGAGTTGAAGACAGTACAATTAAAAACTGAACGTGTGTGTTCAATATAATGAGTGAGTCGCCGCGCGAGTCTCACAGCACTGAGCACTAACTGCAGGAGTGAGATAAATGAGCTGATGAGCTCTCGTGATGAGACCTGAGGTAATCGCGACTACACTCGCGGCATACATTCACAACGAGAGTTCAGTCTGGCGCGTTTCAGTTCATGCCTTTCAAAGCTTAACTTTCATAGAAATTAATTTGAGATGTTAAAAGACTTACATTGCTCACCATAGCTGCGTTTAAATGAGTGCCTGTAGCTGTGAGCTGAGCTGTGAGTGTGATCTCCGTCCCCCATGAGCGGGTTCAAAACATGCGGAAATGGCTCCCTCTGCTGGCTGTAGTCTTTAGCCTTTGGCCAAATATCGTCAATTTGCATCATAGGAGGAATTTTTCCAGAAATAAAATGCATAAATCTCTCGTCTCAGGGGGATATGAGGGGGGAAAGCACAATCATTTGAATTTACTCCAGGGTTTCTACTGATACAAAGCCATATGCTAATCGCTGAAGTAACCCTTTAACTTAAAAAAGTAAGTAACCTGGTTGCCTTAATTTTTAGTTTATTGAAGTTCAAAATTTGAGTTGATACAATGAAGGAAATCTGTTTAATAAATAGAAACTCAAAATATTATTGTATCTGAACCACATAAAACAATTGTTTCACTGCGTCATCAGAAATAAAACACAATCACCCAATATGCTTACAAAATCTTTTAATAATCTTTTAATAAACGTTGTCGAATCTCAAAAAATGTTAATTGTATTTACTCAAAATATTATTTTCAATGAACTTAAAATTTTAAGGCAACCAGGTAACTTTTTTTCTAAATATTTTTTTACAGTGTAGTTATGTGAAAAATAAGTACAATTTCCCATTTACATCAATTTAAGTATTTGCATATTTCTCCTTTCTCATATCGTTTTGCTTACACAGAAAAAAATTAGTGATGGACACCTGCTGTTAACAAGTGGACTTGCTAAAGGGAAGAGTAACCATTAGGCTCTTTAGTACTTCCGGATTGAGGAAACTGTATTCAGATAATTAGCAGAGGGTCTTTGTCTTCCTAGGTGTGACACACATCAATATTCATTATCATAATCACGTGTACAGTGGCACAAAACATGTCTTACACATTTTAAATCATTTAAATATTTGTTTTTGTTTTTCCTATTGTGGATTTTCACATTGTTTCAAAGTAGAATTTCTAGGCTACAAGATCCAGTTCTCAGAAGTATGGGTCAGTGACAACACTTTATACAGTTAGTTTGTTTAAAGTCCCCATGAAATCAAAATGGAAGTTTTTTTAGCTTTTAGTATGAATATGTTAGTCTTACTGTTATCTGTAAGCTCCAAAACAATTCAATTAATTTTGAAGATAAGCATTCAAAACTTAGTCTCTTACTTCCACCAACATCACTCTGCACTTCAGCTTCTCATCAGATTTTCTGTCCAATCAAACACTCTCTAGAGTCTGAAGCCCCGCCTTCTACATTATAAACAGATGCTAATCAGATCAGAACAGAAGTATTTCCTACTAAAGCAAGGCAGTATTTGATATTTGACTATGGTCAAGCCTATCCAATAGGGGCAGAGTGGCCAGCAACAGGCACAGTGCATTATGGGCGTTGAAGTTTTCCTACCTATGACATTATGTTGAGTAGTTCTGCAAAATTGCACTATTTATTAAACATAACATTTTCTGATTGACTGTGATTAAGATGTCACATTTTCACTTTCAGCGTGAACAGGCAATTTATTGTCACAGGAAACTTGTCATGTTGGGTAAAAGTAAACCTTTATTATAAGGTTGACATGATAAGTGGTCTTCAAGAGGAAAATAAAATGTAAAATAAAATGATGATAAGTGATGATGAAAGACTGAACGCTTTTCCAGAGAGGAATCCTTTGATTTTTAATATTTAAATAAATGTGTGTGTGCTGCTGTCTCTGTGTGTGTAATAATCAGCGTGTATGCGTGCTGTGCACTGCCTATTGGCTCATATTACTAACACACTCTTTAAATGACACAGAAATACTGCACTATTGACTTCAGAGCAGGTGTGTGTTGGTCAGTGGTCAGTGGTTTTCAGTTCCTCACAATAGCAACGCTCCAACAATGCTCCTGAACACTCCTGGTTTAGACCAGACGCCCAATAGGTGAACAGATGCGCCAGTGCATTTAATATTTTAACAACGTGGAGCTGGACATGAACATGAGAAATGGGTCCGGCTGAGACGAGCAGAAAACACTTGCGTCGGGTCGATGAAAAGCCCTTAGTAGTGTTTAATATTTTTTGCTAGAACAAACTCAAAACATACAATGGTGGCACACGTTTCTTACCTAGTGTACTAACACCAAGCCTCCCTATGGAGGTCACGTGACATGCTTTCCTCTTCCCTACTTCCTTGTCGTATAAAATATTAGAAGAGAAAAAAACAATGTAAAATAATAAAGGCTCAAAATAGCCTACCAAATTAACTTGGGGACAAACCACAAAAACAACGGATTATCTCATAAACGCAATCAAGGAGTAACCAAATAATAAGTAAGAACGAAAACCAAAAACACGCAAATAAACACAGCATGGCTGACAAACAAACAATCGATCCCGCTACCTCCTCCTCCTGTCCTTTCCAGTTTGGGTCCGCCCTTTTATCGCCACGACGCCCATTCAGATACAGCGTCATAATGATGAATGACAAGCACACCAGCCAATAATATCGCCCTAACAGGGTGATAGCGGAGAAAGTGAAGGGGGAAAAAAAGAAAAGAAAGGAAAACACAAATTGTCCAATTTACGTAATCTTATTATTTGCAATCTACGCAACCAAAATTGTGTTTCTCTCCTAAACATGATTTCTTTGCTTTCAATTAATGTAATTCTCTTAAATGTGCAATCTACTAGATTACATTATTTGGGGCTAATGTGAACCAATCAAATACTCGAACATGATTTTTGCTGAAACTGTAGTTCCCAGCATGCTTTGCGTGGGACTTGACGAAAAGAGTATACATTTTGAACGTAAGTGTTATTTTATGTGTTTTTTTGGACAAAATTAGATAAGGGGGTGACTTTATACTGTTTAATAGTGTTTAATGTTTAATTATGTTGGAATAATTAGAATCATTTAAATTATACTGGGTTACCATAGTGGAGAAGAGCGGAGCGATTGCTTAGGGCAGGGCTATTCAAATCTTACCCTGGAGGGCCAATGCGCTGCAGAGTTTAGCTCCAACCCTGATCAAACACACCCACCTGTGATTTTCTAATGATCCTGAAGACATTGATTAGCATGTTCAGGTGTGTTTGATTAGGGTTGGAGCTAAACTCTGCACCGAATAGCCCTGGCTTAGGGTGTGGACTTATACAGCACATGTCATTAAAGAGAATTTCATACATAGCACTTGACATGTACATTATGTGCTATTGCTGGCTAACAGAATGAAAGTTAGCTTGTGCAGTCTTAAAAATCAGTCAAGTGACCACTAAAATATACTAAAAACAAAATAACCAAGTGATTTGATTAAAAAGTCAGCGTCTTAAGCCCCCCGTGCACACCATTTTGTTAGGAAGCCATATTAAAATCATTTTGAGACTTCTCAATTGGGTTACTTCAAACCGAGTTTGAAGTACCGAGTTTGAAGTACCATGTGGAACCGATGTACATGATTAAATCATGCAAATCCAACACACCTTTTTTTTCAGTGCATATTCCTCTGAGCACGTAACACTCGTTTAGAAGAGTTTCTGTTATGTTGGGTTTTTTGTAGGGTGACAAGTAGAGCATAAGCTTCGTTTGAGAGCAGATATATGTTAAATTGCGTCCTCATTCAGCAAGTGCTATGCTAATCAGTCCCTCCAGTTTTTCCAGTTTTTTGCGATCGCTGAATACAATTGCGAAATCAAAACAATGTCGCATTTTTTTTTTTGCGATCCTGCATAATTTGCCATTTCACCGCAAAATAATCACAAAAAAAATTATTTTCAATAACAAAAAATATAAAAAAATATCTAACTGAACTATCTCTAATTTATTTAAAGCTTTAATACATTGTTTTCATGAGGATTACAGACGTTGGGGTGCTTGCACAGTTTGTCTTTGTAAAAGCGAAAGTAAATCTTTCTCGTCTGCCATCTCGTCTCGCATAGGCCTAAGCGCCAGGACCGGACGAACTGATTACTCTAGATGGATGAATGACCAAATAAAAGTATGATATGCCCGATAACACTAAAAAAGAGTTAATAAAAGCGTTGTATATCACGAACTCAATTCGCTCCTGACACACGGACCGATGTCAGACTGGCGGAGGATTGTTTGCCGGATGTCAGCGCTCGCGACTATACAGATCTGTTTTTATGTAGGCTTATGCCCTTGAACAATCATAATCAAATACACCCATTATTATGTCTAAATGTCCGTCTTGGCAGTGTCTTGAGTGAATAGGTTTGGGAAGTGTGTCAGTATAGGCTATTGGGTCTGTGTATTACTGTAGGCAGTAATCTTTAAAGGGGGGGTGAAATGCTGTTTCATGCATACTGATCTTTTTACACTGTTAAAGACTTGGAATCCCATACTAAACATAGACAAAGTTTCAAAAGTTAAGGTGGACGTTTGATGGAGTATTTCTGTGTCAAAAATACTACTTCCGGTTAGTCATAAGTTTCGGCAAGTTTTTTGAGATCATGCGTCCCCTTTGACGTTAATGGGGGCGGAATTTCCTTGTATGGGCCTTACGGACAATTCTACCGGAAGCGCGTGAGAGAGAGCGAGGGAGAGAGCGAAAGCAACAGCCTACGCCCATCAAAGCGCTGGCTCGTAGGATGCTGGACAGGTGACAATTACACATAGCACATAACAATGTCACCAAAAAAGTGCGTTTTTGGTTGCCAGACCAAGACAGTCCTGCACAGATTCCCCCAAAACCCCGCGTTAAGGCAACAGTGGATGTAATTTGCTTTTCCGGATCAGCAACTGAGTTGCGCGAATGTTTATATCTGTTCGCTGCATTTCGGTGCCGACTGTTTCATAAACAAGGCCCAGCTCGACGCCGGATTTTCCCGATCGCCTAATGCTGAAGGATGGAGCAGTCCCAACGTTAGAAGGGTGAGTGAGACTGCTTCAAATGTCTGTGTTTTTTTTAGTCCGCTTACTGTCTACACAAACCACGCGTAAACACACAAACACACGTGCACAACTGCACTTCCCACATGTACACCTTCAAAGACAAAAATACGACGATATAATTCAAGTATAAATATGTAAATAACACAAGTCGCTAAGCATATTATATAGTTAGTGTATAACTTGTCCCACATAGAGACGTCCTGCTCTAGTCGTTTTTGCTGCTGCTCCTGTTCAACTGCAGCCTCTGGGTCTGATTCCGGATCATAGATGTATGGCTGTATCTGATTAAAAGCCATATTTTTATTTTGAATAAAGTTTTTTTCCCGCTGTTAGGGATGAGACAGCTTTACGACGCACTCGACTCAACACAATAGCAGCTCGCTGCTGCACACGTCATTATTTAGCTCCGCTCACACGACACGCCCCCACCCGCTCGGCTTTTTTCGGAAAGACTCGGAACAGCGCATCTTTCTTATATAATTATTAAAAAAATAAAGACTTTTCGGAGATATGCAGGATGCAATGCTACTCTATAGGTACTCAAGATTGACATGACACTGACTGAAACTGAGTGTTTCACCCCCCTTTAAAGTGAAAGCAACCTAGGCTACCTATCAAATAACAACCACTGAACAAAATAAAAAAAATAACAGTAGCCTGACTTAAACGATAAAAAAACGACTTAAAAAAGCATTTTTGTATTTATTTATCATTGTATGTATTTGTCCTCATATCATTTGTTTATTAGTTCTTATTTTATTACTGACTGTTTACTTGATTAATTAATTATTTGAGAACTTTTTATATAAGGCAATTGCTTATTGCTGCATTTACTTTTCTCAGATATTTCCCACCCTAAGCGATCATGTTATTAAAGCTAATAGTACACCGCTGGCCTTTTTGTGTAAGATACCAAAATAAACAAGATTTGTGCTTTTTGTTTGTTCTATTGTTGTGTATGACTATTGTGCATCTAACATAATACATAATATGGTAAATGTGGTATCTTAATTATTTAAAAAAAACATCGCAAACTTTTTCGCACATTTCTGGAAATAACCTCATATTGATCGCATAAATCACTAAAAAATATCGTGAAATCTTGGAGGGACTGGCTAACACTATCAAAGCATTGTCACCAATTAACAAGGTTGCATTTATTGAATTAGCTGGATAATGCTAGTCAAGTTTCCACCACTAAAATTTGCAATGATATGACTATTTTTAAGTTAAATGTATGAATTAGCTTACTCAAATATTTAAAGTTCAGAGCAATTCAAATGTATGATTACAAAATGAAAAGTTGCAAGTTCTGCTTACTTCAACTTTAAATGTACTAACTTTAAATGAGTTTTGCCAACTTATTTGTATTTACAGTGTAGTGTAGCATTGCATATTTGATGCAGAGAGCTTTGGTACAAGTCACATGATCAAAGAGCTCTAAAGCTAAAATGGCAGGCCAGGTTTAGTGTGGATTCATTTTCAAATGCAGCTAATCTTTTTGTGCCACTGGCACATGTTCCCAGTGAGTCTGGGTTGGTTTTTGCAGTATTTAACACATGGTCATTTGGTTTCTTCGCAGTGCAATGTCCCGACAATGAGGTTCTGTTCGACTCGACCGGCGTAATTCTGAGTCCAGGTTACCCTGACAGCTACCCCAACCTTCAGATGTGCTCCTGGATGATCAACGTGGAGAAGGGCTACAACATCACACTGCACTTTGAACTTTTCCAGACGGAGAAAGAGTTTGATATTCTGGAGATCTTTGATGGTGGGTTTGAATTATTCCTCATATCCAGGCATCGACTGACAGCCAGTGCAACTGCGTCCCTGAATATTACAGTCATTATTCTCTGGCCTGTCGTAACTCTGACACTTTTCTAGAAAATTCAAAATGAAATTTGAAGCCTCGGGAATCCGTTTGAGTCGCTTTTTTAGGTCCATGACCATTACGAGAGAAATATTTCCCTCCCGAATAACTAATTTAGGACCAGCAGATATGCAAAACGCTGGGAAGTCTCGAGTATTTCTTGATAGCGAGGCAATGGCAAAGACAATTCGGAATACATTCAGTGTTATTAGCGCTAATTACTTAAGTGCTTGCAATCAGCAAATGACCCTATTACTCATCATTGATTGGATGCTCATTAATGCCCATGGCATTTGTAGAGCCCCAGTGGAATAGGAAGTAAGCAGCAATGCCAATTTCCTTCTCCTCGGCCAGCTTTTGCGTTCATGTTTTGCAACAAGGCTGTTTTTGGAGCTTCTTCCCTCATGTCTTAAAGACCTCTTGTGGTGAAGTCAAGTCTTTAATGTTGTTCCTATGTCTCTGTGGTGCTTTATTTATATGCTTTAACCTCTTAAACTCCAAGGACCCTGATACTTTAAATGTTAAATGTCTGTGGAGAGACATTGTGGCTCTGGACTCATTGATAGCTTAGAGTGTCTACTCTCTGGAGATATGCATCACTTTGCCATTTGTTTTACACTAAGTAACTTAATTATACTCCATTACTCGGGGACCATTTCTGCCTCGATTTGGCCTACCCAAATTGAAAAGCTTCTCATACCCACAAACGAGCCTCTTTTTTTGATGGGGTTTATTACAGCTAAGACAAAATATACTGAAATGTATATCACTTTTAGCAGTGTTTTATGTAACTTCAAAAGGTGTCCTGTAATTTTTTTCTGTAAATTTGATTTGAAGATAAACTATATGAAAATCAGACAAAGGAACAGTGAGAGAAAGAACTACAATCCCATTAAGCACTGCGAACAGCAGAATCGAATTAAAAACTGCATTTAAAATGTTAATTATATATACATAAACCATGCTTTTTTAAAGTTTTTTACATATATATATATATATATATATATATATATATATATATATATATATATATATATATATATATATATATATATATATATATATGTATATATATATATGTATGTAAAATAATTAATAATTACATTATTAAATAATGTTTTGAGATTTGTCGTTTTGAATAGACAAATGTTGGAAAGTAGGCCTATGTTTAAACATGAAACTAAACCTCCAGTAAGTGGCAGCAGGTGACTGTCTTATTGAATGAGTCATTGAGTCGTTCATTCAAACGATTCATTCAAACGCTGAATCGTTCAGTAACACACTTGTTGCTGTGAGACGCGTTACGGTTTTGCTGTGAATGATTTTCGCTGCTTAAATAGAACAAAACTTAATATTGCATCTAAAATATAAGTGACTTTAGGTGAATGTTAATGTAAGTGAATGTTAATTAATTGTTTATGGAACTGTCATATGAAATCAGTGTCATTTTCAATCGTGATGTTATTCAGAAAAACAGGTTGTGTGCTGTTTAACTCTATAAGTTATAAAACTTCACATTTTGAATGTTTACCGCAGTTTCTCTGTGTGAGCGATGCTCTGTTGCAATTTCTCCTCGAGATGCGCGAGCGTCAACAGCACGACCTTGTTTATAATGTCAGTTCATTATAATCCACTTTCGATCGCCACTTACACTAAATTAATGCACAATCATTCTTGCATTTTGGTCATTCGCTAGTTATTTTTTTTAATGCGCGTTTAAATCAGGCTGTTGTCCGTCGGGCAATTAAAATTCTCTTTCACTTGTCCCGGTGGATATACATACACAAACATTAGAGAGTGTAGGCAGATCGACTTGATTGCATTGTTCATAGCGCTTCATTGGAGTGGGCGGGGCTAAAGAGCTCTTAAGTTTCGACTCTGATTGGTGGAATTTTCTGTGCAGCATCATGGTTAATAAGTGAATAAATATGTAAATTATTATAAAATAAATCTGTTAAACATGATTATTTTAAATATACGCTGAAATAATGTCGTCTTACGGCTTCAACAGAAGCAAATACCATTGATTAACAACCTCCTCTCTCACAGTAGGGCTGACTTTAACGCTTTATTGCTAATTAAGTTATTAATTTTAAAATGTATTTTAAGGAAATGAGTTTTTTACTTCCGGAATCTAACTTTTTCGCTCTCTAATGCAACAACTTATTTAGCTTTTTAGTTTTTTGCTCATCAATTTGCATTGGAAATGCATTGCACTGCAAAAAAAAAAAAAAAAAAAAGCTTTTCTTACTTAGTATTTTTGTCTCGTTTCTAGTCCAAACATCTATAAGTTCTTACATTAAGAAACATTTACTACACAAGCAAAAGTAATTGTCTTGTTTTGGGAAAAATAACTCAAAATGAAGAGAGTTTTTGCTTAAAATAAGATAAATAATCTGCCAATGGGGTGAGAAAAATTATCTTAATTCAAACAGAAAACACGATTATTTTTCTCACCCCATTGGCAGATTATTTATCTTATTTTAAGCAAAAACTCTCTTCATTTTGAGTTATTTTTCCCAAAACAAGACAATTACTTTTGCTTGTCTAGTAAATACTTCTTGTTTTAAGAATTTTTAGATGTTTGGACTAGAAACAAAACATTTTTGCAGTGTAGAAATGCAAGTCTGGTTTATTTTATGGCTTTATTTATTTATGTATCTGTTGCAGGGCCTAATATTTACAGTCAGAGTCTGGCGGTGTTGAGCGGAGATGTGCGAGTGCCCTTCAACATCACCACCACGGGTCACCAGCTTTTCCTGCGCTGGTCTTCTGATCACGGCACCAACAAAAAGGGCTTCCGTATCACTTACGTGGGTGAGTATCAAAGTATGTATCCCCGATCGGTAATTCCTTTCAGTTCTATGTGTGTCTCTCGTAACCTTTTGTCTGTCCTCCCCATGACGTGGTTGTCCCAGTCTATGTCCCATTTGTCCATGTCTTTGTGTCCAAATGTTTGTCTTTGTATGTAACTAATGTAACAGGAGTTGCTTCTAAATTGTATATAATTCTGAAGAATGTAATCGTATGCATGTTGGACATGACATATTAGGCCTGTTTCACACATCAAGTCACCTTTATTTCTTTAGCGCTTTTTACAATACAGTTTCAAAGCAGCTTTGCAGTGATAACAGGAAAATAATGCAACAGAATTTGATTTGGTTGTACAGCTGCTCTGGAGCAATTATCATGTGGTGTCAATACAGGCAGATCAGTAATAGTTGAATATTTAGTGTCCCCAACTAAGCAAGTCAAAAGCCAAAGGTGTCAGAGGCGAAAATGGCAAGGAAGCAAAACTCCATCAGGGACAGAATGAAGGAAAAAACCTTGGGAGAAACCAAGCTCAGTCGCATGTTCTCCTTTGGCCAACAAACAAACAGTGTGTGATTATGATTCTGGCAGCATTACAGGTCAGAAGTCAGATTGGATATTTGTCCAGATCAATCTGGATACGGCCCGGATACGGCCGACTGCAGTAAACCTCAGGATAAACCGAGAGACTAACATTAGCGTAGATGCCACTCTTCTTCTGATGTAACGAGTGCATCAGGTGTTATGGGAAGTGTTCCCGGATCCGGCTGACCTTGTTAATGCAGTCTAAAATTAATTTAACTGATTTGAATAATAGAAATTGATATTGTTCTATGTGTATGCCATCGTAAAGAGATGTGTTTTTAGTCTAGATTTAAACTGACAGGGTGTGTCTGCTTCCTGAACAATTGGAAGAGTTTAGGAGCTAAATAGGAGGATCGACCGCCTGCAGTTGATTTAGATATTCTAGGTATGATCAACTGGCCAGAGTTTAGAGACTGCAACAGACGTGATGGAGTATAATGTGTGAAGAGCTCGCTTAAGTACTGGAGCTAAACCATTCAGTGCTTTGAGTAATAAGCCAGATTTTAAAATGTCTGCGATGTTTAATAGGGAGCCAGTGCAGTGTCGACAGAACTGGGCTAATATGATCATACTTCCTGGTTCTAGTAAGAACTCGAGCTGCTGCATTTTGGACTAGCTGGAGTTTGTTTATTAAGCGAGCAGGGCAACCACCCAGTAGAGCATTACAATAATCTAGCCTTGAGCTCATGAACGCATCGACTAATGTTCAGCATTTTGCATTGAAAGCATGTGCCGTAATTTAGATATATTTACATCAGCATGTAAGGTAAACTGCAGGAAAATAAATGTTCTGTGTATATTGAAATTTTATCATTTTAAATTAATTATGGCATGAGGAAAATGACTTTTAGGAAACCAGGGATGAATTCTACAACCTTCAACATAATATAGATTGTAAAAATCTATATTTATATCTAGAAATCTAAAGGATAGTATAATAGAAATAGGAATCTAGGGTGCCAAAATGCTCAGAAACGGCACATATTTCAATGCACAGACAATGCATAAATGCAATGCTTGGTGTAAACCAAAATATAAATTATAATTCCAAAATGTGCGTTAAAATGCTGGTTTGAAGTGGATATATGCGCATAAAGTGTAACATGCAGAAAATAATCACATTGCATTACTACAAATTGTCAGTATTTACTTTAAGAAAATACTCATTGCAATTTAAATAAACTCCAAAATCCAAATGTTAAACTCCATATACTTGAAGAGGTTTCAGTCAGCCTTGAATTGAACAGAAAGTGCTGTTTTGTGTCTGAAGCATTGTGTGTGACGAAGCCCGTTGAATGTGTTTTCAAACCCTGCTTATGTAGCTCACATCATTATTTTACTGTATTGTGAAAGCTGTAATGAAACGACTGTGTGGCGCCTCAGACGCTGCAAACACAAGATGTGTGAAAGTGAAAGATCCTCCTGGGAAGCTCCTCACACATTCAAAGTCCTAATTATGATGTGTAGGAATACAATACAGTAGATGCATTGTGCCATTTCATATCTCGGTTACACTTAAAGCCTTTTTATAATGCATTTTTAATTCATTCATTATTCCTTGTAATGCATCTAATAATCCTCTGATGATGTGAATGATTATGTGAAGTGTTGGCGGTTGTTTATCAGTGTTTAATGGCGGCGCTGTGCTCTCGTCGGCAGCGATGTACTGCAGCACGCCAGACTCTCCGCAGCATGGCTTCGTGCTCAGCCAGACAGGCGGCCATGTCAACAGCATCGTCCGCTGGGCCTGCGACCGCGGATACCGGCTCATCGGGAAAAATTCAGCCACCTGCAGAAGAACCGACTTCGGTCATCTGGCCTGGGACACGTCTGTGCCGGCATGTCAAGGTGTTTTTGCAATCACTTACACACAGTTATTGTTTGCTTATATAATATATATATATATATATATATATATATATATATATATATATATATATATATATATATATATATATATATATACACACACTGTAAAAAATGCAACTTATGTTTTGTATGACAAATTCATCTTTTAAGGTTTATTTAACATGAAAAAAGTTGAGAGACCTCATACAAAGTTTATATATATATACACTCACCTAAGGATTATTAGGAACACCTGTTCAATTTCTCATTATTGGAATCTAGTCAACCAATCACATGGCAGTTGCTTCAGTGCATTTAGGGGTGTGGTCCTGGTCAAGACAATCTCCTGAACTCCAAACTGAATGTCAGAATGGGAAAGAAAGGTGATTTAAGCCATTTTGAGCATGGCATGGTTGTTGGTGCCAGACGGCCCAGTCTGAGTATTTCACAATCTGCTCAGTTACTGGGATTTTCACACACAACAATTTCTTGGGTTTACAAAGAATGGTGTGAAAAGGGAAGAGCATCCAGTATGCGGCAGTCCTGTGGGAGAAAATGCCTTGTTGATGCTCGAGGTCAGAGGAGAATGGGCCGACTGATTCAAGCTGATAGAAGAGCAACTTTGACTGAAATAACCCCTCATTACAACCGAGGTATGCAGCAAAGCATTTGTGAAGCCACAACACACACAACCTTGAGGCGGATGGGCACAACAGCAGAAGACCCCACCGGGGACCAATCATCTCCACTACAAACAGGAAAAAGAGGCGACAATTTGCACAACCTCACCAAAACTGGACAGTTGAAGACTGGAAAAATGTTGCCTGGTCTGATGAGTCTCGATTTCTGTTGAGACATTCAGATGGTAGAGTCAGAATTTGGCGTAAACAGAATGAGAACATGGATCCATCATGCCTTGTTACCACTGTGCAGGCTGGTGGTGGTGTAATGGTGTGGGGGATGTTTTCTCAGCACACTTTAGGCCTCTTAGTGCCAATTGGGCATCGTTTAAATGCCACGGCCGACCTGAGCATTGTTTCTGACCATGTCCATCCCTTTATGACCACCATGTACCCATCCTCTGATGGCTACTTCCAGCAGGATAATGCACCATGTCACAAAGCTCGAATCATTTCAAATTGGTTTCTTGAACATGACAATGAGTTGACTGTACTAAAATGGCCGCCACAGTCCCCAGATCTCAACCCAATAGAGCATCTTTGGGATGTGGTGGAACGGGAGCTTCGTGCCCTGGATGTGCATCCCACAAATCTCCATCAACTGCAAGATGCTCTCCTATCAATATGGGCCAACATTTCTAAAGAATGCTTTCAGCAGCTTGTTGATCAATGCCACAGAGAATTAAGGCAGTTCTGGAGGCGAAAGGGGTCAGACACAGTATTAGTATGGTGTTCCCACTGTGAAAAAATGTTTAGGAAAAAAGTTACCTGGTTGCCTTAATTTTGAGTTCATTTAAATTAAAATTGAGTTGATACAATGAACATTTTTTGAGATTCGACAACCTTTATTCAAATATTATTAAAAGATTCTGTTAGCATATTGGGTAATTGTGTGTGTTTTATTTCTGATGACAGTGAAACATGCCAAAAAGTACTATTTTATTGATTTATCAATTTTTAATGTGGTTCAGATACAATAATATTTTGAGTTTCTATTTATTAAACAAATGTCCTTCATTGTATCAACTCAATTTTTTTATTTCAATAAACTCAAAACTTTAAGGCAACCAGGTTACTTACTTTTTTAAGTTAAACCAACAAAAACTGGCCCCACTTTATATTAGGTGGCCTTAAGTACTATGTACTTACATCAAAAAATAAGTACAATGTACTTACTTTGTTCAAATTGTATTGCAAAACACTTTTACTGATATTGAGGAGGGATACGGGTAGAGTTAGGTGTAAGGGAAGTGCCATCTGTGTAAATACAAATGTAACTACATACGTAATTACATGCAGGTATTTTAAAAATGTAAGTACAATGTAAAAACATGTATGTACACAATAAGTGCATCGTATCAAATTATTAATTAAAATGTTACTACATAGTAGTTAAGGCCACCTAATATAAAGTGGGTCCCAAAAATGAATAAAAATGTTTTATAGTGAATATATATATATATAAAAGAGACAAATATAAGAACAACAGAAGTGCTGTCCAAACGGCTCGAATCAAAAATAAAAACACTACTAGTGTTTGTACCATAATAAAAATGTACCATAATAAAAAACATAACCAATAATAAAGGGTAAATGGGTTACTGAGAGAAGTGATTCATTTTTAAGCAGATTTCTCTATGAAGAAATGATGGAGCAGACGGTTCAGATCACATGACCTTATAATTCTGAAAACAGCCCAGGAGGAGAATCTGCCAAAATAAATAAATAAATTGAAATATCTGAAGGTTGTTGGTTTAAATGAAACGGTAGACTGGCGCTTGCCACATAAGAGAGGTGATTATTATACAATATGAAAGTCAATGTTAATATAATAAGCATAATTTAAAAAGGGGCACACCCAAAAATGAGAGTGAATAACAGGAATTCCTATTCTGGATGTTTTGTTGGGTTTATTTGATTAGAATTTAAGCACTAATTGGACATTGTATCACACTTAACATTATAACCCTAATATTGTGTTGGTTAACCCTTTTGCTGACCCGTTGAGGCATGGACTCCACTAGACCCCTGAAGGTGTGCTGTGGGATCTGGCACCAAGATGTTAGCAGCAGATCCTTTAAGTCCTGTAAGTTGCGAGTCCATGGATCGGACTTGTTTGTTCAGCTCATCCCACAGATGCTCGATTGGATTGAGATCTGGGGAATTTGGAGGCCGAGTCGACACCTCAAACTGGTTGTTGTGCTCCTCAAACCATTCCTGAAGCATTTGTGCTTTGTGTCAGGAGCATTATCCTGCTGGAAGAGCCACAGACACCAGAATACCGTTTCCATGAAAGGCTGAACATGGTCTCAGCAATGGTTAGGTAGGTGGAGCGTGTCAAAGTAACATCCACATGGATGGAGGACCCAAGGTTTCCCAGCAGAACATTGGCCAAAGCATCACACTGCCTCCGCCGGCTCGCCTTCTTCCCATAGTGCATCCTGGGGCCATGTGTTCCCCAGGTAAGCCACACACACACATACACCCGGCCATCCACGTGATGTAAAAGAACACGTGATTCCTCAGACCAGGCCACCTTCTTCCATTGCTCCGTGGTCCAGTTCTGATGCTCACGTGTCACTGTTGGCGCTTTCGGCGGGGTCAGAGACCATGACTGGTCCATACGCCTCAAACTGAGCTGCTCTGTGTATTCTGACAGCTTTCTATCAGAACCAGCATTAACTTCTGGAGCAGTTTGAGCTCCAGTAGCTCGTCTGTTTGATCGGACCACACGGGCCAGCCTTCGCTCCCCACGTGCATCAATGAGCCTTGGCCGCCCATGACCCTGTGGCCGGTTCTCCACTGTTCCTTCCTTGGAGCACTTTTGATAGATACTGACCACTGCAGACCGGGAACAGCCCACAAGAGCTGCAGTTTTGGAGATGCTCTGACCCAGCCGTCTAGCCGTCACAATCTGGCCCTTGTCAAACTCGCTCAAATCCTTACGCTTGCCCATTTTTCCTGCTTCTAACACATCAACTCTGAGGACAAAATGTTCACTTGCTGCCTAATATATCCCACCCACTAACAGGAGCCGTGATGAAGAGATCATCAGTGTTATTCACTTCACCAGTCCTTCACAGTCAGTGATCATAATGTTATGCCTGATTGTTGTATATATGCTGTGAGCAAGAGCAGACATTTTTTAAAATTATATTCTGACTATTTACTTAGTTTTAAGAAAAATAGCAGAATGCAAAAAATTAAAGATTTAAACTGAGGGATTGACAGTAAGTTTAAATGAAGACGTCATTAAGGAACTGGCTTTTGTTGTTTGAGGGATAGACCTGACTAGTCAATTTTTTAAAATAAGTAGTTTTGCACAAGTGTACACTCAGTGGGAATTTAATCAGTCACATTGACCTCTGCTGGAAGGTGTGTGTGCATCAAGGCTTTGCTCCCATCACTTGTGGGATTGGATTTAGTGGATAGGTTAACAAGGAAACTGAGATTGACGAACTGCCATTGTGGTACAGAAGCATCTGAAGTTGTTGGATGGACATTTCTACTTTTTTATATAATTGAGAAATGGACAGAATTGAGGAACAAACTTTGGTAAATAATTTATAATATATTCACTACCTTTCAGAGACCTGATATTTCAGATTTCAACAAATCAGAAGTCAATTGTATTATATAATTCCTGAGGGAAATAACAGGTATAATAACATTCACATTATTTGCATTTGGAGCTTCACTGTCTTTGTTTTCGCTCTTTAAATCCGTATTTTGGATTTAGTTTATCTGTGAGGCGTGTAATGCACGCCACGTATTTCTGCTCTGAACAGAATATATAACAAGAAAAGTGCATTTGCAAGACTTTTTGATTTCAGGAAGTTGCACCATCGAAAGTTTCTTTATTTTCATGCACGACTCTGGTATTCCAGGGCACAGAATCAGATGCTCCACGACTTCTATCAGAAGTGAACAAAATGCAAATCCAGTTTTGTTTTTGATGGAATCAGTTGTAAATCAACTGATTCAATCAATTAATTGCCAATCATCTGTATGCCTACTACTTCAATAAAGCCATGCCCTTAAAGGTGAATTATGTAAAAGTGTACAATTATGTGAGTAGCTACTGTAGCAGGTGGAGAGTTTGGGGTGTGGCTACTGTAGCAGATGGAGAGTTTGGGGTGTGGCTACTGTAGCAGGTGGAGAGTTTGGGGTGTGGCTACTGTAGCAGATGGAGAGTTTGGGGTGTGGCTACTGTAGCAGGTGGAGAGTTTGGGGTGTGGCTACTGTAGCAGATGGAGAGTTTGGGGTGTGGCTACTGTAGCAGATGGAGAGTTTGGGGTGTGGCTACTGTAGCAGATGGAGAGTTTGGGGTGTGGCTACTGTAGCAGGTGGAGAGTTTGGGGTGTGGCTACTGTAGCAGATGGAGAGTTTGGGGTGTGGCTACTGTAGCAGGTGGAGAGTTTGGGGTGTGGCTACTGTAGCAGATGGAGAGTTTGGGGTGTGGCTACTGTAGCAGATGGAGAGTTTGGGGTGTGGCTACTGTAGCAGGTGGAGAGTTTGGGGTGTGGCTACTGTAGCAGATGGAGAGTTTGGGGTGTGGCTACTGTAGCAGGTGGAGAGTTTGGGGTGTGGCTACTGTAGCAGATGGAGAGTTTGGGGTGTGGCTACTGTAGCAGATGGAGAGTTTGGGGTGTGGCTACTGTAGCAGATGGAGAGTTTGGGGTGTGGCTACTGTAGCAGGTGGAGAGTTTGGGGTGTGGCTACTGTAGCAGATGGAGAGTTTGGGGTGTGGCTACTGTAGCAGGTGGAGAGTTTGGGGTGTGGCTACTGTAGCAGATGGAGAGTTTGGGGTGTGGCTACTGTAGCAGATGGAGAGTTTGGGGTGTGGCTACTGTAGCAGGTGGAGAGTTTGGGGTGTGGCTACTGTAGCAGATGGAGAGTTTGGGGTGTGGCTACTGTAGCAGGTGGAGAGTTTGGGGTGTGGCTACTGTAGCAGATGGAGAGTTTGGGGTGTGGCTACTGTAGCAGATGGAGAGTTTGGGGAGTGGCTACTGTAGCAGATGGAGAGTTTGGGGTGTGGCTACTGTAGCAGATGGAGAGTTTGGGGTGTGGCTACTGTAGCAGATGGAGAGTTTGGGGTGTGGCTACTGTAGCAGATGGAGAGTTTGGGGAGTGGCTACTGTAGCAGATGGAGAGTTTGGGGTGTGGCTACTGTAGCAGATGGAGAGTTTGGGGTGTGGCTACTGTAGCAGATGGAGAGTTTGGGGAGTGGCTACTGTAGCAGATGGAGAGTTTGGGGAGTGGCTACTGTAGCAGATGGAGAGTTTGGGGAGTGGCTACTGTAGCAGATGGAGAGTTTGGGGTGTGGCTACTGTAGCAGATGGAGAGTTTGGGGAGTGGCTACTGTAGCAGATGGAGAGTTTGAGGAGTGGCTACTGTAGCAGGTGGAGAGTTTGGGGAGTGGTTACTGTAGCAGATGGAGAGTTTGGGGTGTGGCTACTGTAGCAGATGGAGAGTTTGGGGTGTGGCTACTGTAGCAGATGGAGAGTTTGGGGTGTGGCTAATGTAGCAGATCGAGAGTTTGGGGTGTGGCTACTGTAGCAGTTGGAGAGTTTGGGGTGTGGCTACTGTAGCAGATGGAGAGTTTGGGGTGTGGCTACTGTAGCAGATGGAGAGTTTGGGGTGTGGCTACTGTAGCAGATGGAGAGTTTGGGGAGTGGCTACTGTAGCAGATGGAGAGTTTGGGGAGTGGCTACTGTAGCAGATGGAGAGTTTGGGGAGTGGCTACTGTAGCAGATGGAGAGTTTGGGGTGTGGCTACTGTAGCAGATGGAGAGTTTGGGGTGTGGCTACTGTAGCAGATGGAGAGTTTGGGGTGTGGCTACTGTAGCAGATGGAGAGTTTGGGGTGTGGCTACTGTAGCAGATGGAGAGTTTGGGGTTCTGGCTACTGTAGCAGATGGAGAGTTTGGGGTGTGGCTACTGTAGCAGATGGAGAGTTTGGGGTGTGGCTACTGTAGCAGATGGAGAGTTTGGGGTGTGGCTACTGTAGCAGATGGAGAGTTTGGGGAGTGGCTACTGTAGCAAATGGAGAGTTTGGGGAGTGGCTACTGTAGCAGATCGAGAGTTTGGGTTGTGGCTACTGTAGCAGATCGAGAGTTTGAAGAGTGGCTACTGTAGCAGATGGAGAGTTTGGGGAGTGGCTACTGTAGCAGATGGAGAGTTTGGGGAGTGGCTACTGTAGCAGATGGAGAGTTTGGGGAGTGGCTACTGTAGCAGATGGAGAGTTTGGAGTGTGGCTACTGTAGCAGATGGAGAGTTTGGGGAGTGGCTACTGTAGCAGATGGAGAGTTTGGGGAGTGGCTACTGTAGCAAATGGAGAGTTTGGGTTGTGGCTACTGTAGCAGATCGAGAGTTTGGGCTGTGGCTACTTTAGCTGTGGAGAGTTTGGGGTGTGGCTACTGTAGCCGATGGAGAGTTTGGGGTGTGGCTACTGTAGCAGATGGATAGTTTGGGGAGTGGCTACTGTAGCAGGTGGAGAGTTTGGGGAGTGGCTACTGTAGCAGATGGAGAGTTTGGGGAGTGGCTACTGTAGCAGGTGGAGAGTTTGGGGTGTGGCTACTGTAGCAGGTGGAGAGTTTGGGGTGTGGCTACTGTAGCAGATGGAGAGTTTGGGGTGTGGCTACTGTAGCAGATGGAGAGTTTTGGGTGTGGCTACTGTAGCAGGTGGAGAGTTTGGGGTGTGGCTACTGTTGCAGATGGAGAGTTTGGGGTGCGGCTACTGTAGCAGATGGAGAGTTTGGGGTGTGGCTACTGTAGCAGGTGGAGAGTTTGGGGCGTGGCTACTGTAGCAGATGGAGAGTTTGGGGCGTGGCTACTGTAGCAGGTGGAGAGTTTGGGGCGTGGCTACTGTAGCAGATGGAGAGTTTGGGGTGTGGCTACTGTAGCAGATGGAGAGTTTGGGGTGTGGCTACTGTAGCAGATGGAGAGTTTGGGGTGTGGCTACTGTAGGAGGTGGAGAGTTTGGGGTGTGGCTACTGGAGCAGATGGAGAGATTGGGGTGTGGCTACTGTAGCAGATGGAGAGTTTGGGGTGTGGCTACTGTAGCAGGTGGAGAGTTTGGAGAGTGGCTACTGTAGCAGACGGAGAGTTTGGGGAGTGGCTACTGTAGCAGACGGAGAGTTTGGGGAGTGGCTACTGTAGCAGATGGAGAGTTTGGGGAGTGGCTACTGTAGCAGACGGAGAGTTTGGAGAGTGGCTACTGTAGCAGGTGGAGAGTTTGGGGAGTGGCTACTGTAGCAGATGGAGAGTTTGGGGAGTGACTACTGTAGCAGACGGAGAGTTTGGGGTGTGGCTACTGTAGCAGGTGGAGAGATTGGGGTGTGGCTACTGTAGCAGATGGAGAGTTTGGGGTGTGGCTACTGTAGCAGGTGGAGAGTTTGGGGAGTGGCTACTCTAGCAGGTGGAGAGTTTGGGGTGTGGCTACTGTAGCAGATGGAGAGTTTGGGGTGTGGCTACTGTAGCAGGTGGAGAGTTTGGGGAGTGGCTACTGTAGCAGGTGGAGAGTTTGGGGAGTGGCTACTGTAGCAGACGGAGAGTTTGGGGTGTGGCTACTGTAGCAGATGGAGAGTTTGGGGAGTGGCTACTGTAGCAGACGGAGAGTTTGGGGTGTGGCTACTGTAGCAGGTGGAGAGATTGGGGTGTGGCTACTGTAGCAAATGGAGAGTTTGGGGTGTGGCTACTGTAGCAGGTGGAGAGTTTGGGGAGTGGCTACTCTAGCAGGTGGAGAGTTTGGGGAGTGGCTACTGTAGCAGATGGAGAGTTTGGGGCGTGGCTACTGTAGCAGATGGAGAGTTTGGGGTGTGGCTACTGTAGCAGAAGGAGAGTTTGGGGAGTGGCTACTGTAGCAGGTGGAGAGTTTGGGGAGTGGCTACTGTAGCAGATGGAGAGTTTGGGGAATGACTACTGTAGCAGACGGAGAGTTTGGGGAGTGGCTACTGTAGCAGACGGAGAGTTTCGGGAGTGGCTACTGTAGCAGACGGAGAGTTTGGGGAGTGGCTACTGTAGCAAATGGAGAGTTTGGGGTGTGGCTACTGTAGCAGGTGGAGAGTTTGGGGTGTGGCTACTGTAGCAAATGGAGAGTTTGGGGTGTGGCTACTGTAGCAGGTGGAGAGTTTGGGGAGTGGCTACTCTAGCAGGTGGAGAGTTTGGGGAGTGGCTACTGTAGCAGGTGGAGAGTTTGGGGTGTGGCTACTGTAGCAGAAGGAGAGTTTGGGGAGTGGCTACTGTAGCAGGTGGAGAGTTTGGGGAGTGGCTACTGTAGCAGATGGAGAGTTTGGGGAATGACTACTGTAGCAGACGGAGAGTTTGGGGAGTGGCTACTGTAGCAGACGGAGAGTTTCGGGAGTGGCTACTGTAGCAGACGGAGAGTTTGGGGAGTGGCTACTGTAGCAGACGGAGAGTTTGGGGAGTGGCTACTGTAGCAGATGGAGAGTTTGGGGAGTGGCTACTGTAGCAGACGGAGAGTTTGGGGTGTGGCTACTGTAGCAGATTTTGTAATGTCACTAGTGTCACATAAACTACATACTATACCTTTTATGTAGTTTCATGTTCTTTGCTTATGGTTCTGATTTTCCAGCTGTGTCCTGTGGGACGCCGGTGGCACCTGTGAATGGAGGTGTTCTGGCTGCCGATTATTCTGCAGGAACAAGGGCCACCTACTTCTGCAATGATGGCTTCCGTCTGTCCTCTAAAGAGGTGACCAGCACTGTGTGTCAGGCTGATGGCACATGGAGCACTCACAATAAAATCCCTCGATGCACAGGTGAGAGCAGACGCCCTGCTATCCAAAGAGCAGAACACTTCAGGGTTTAAATGATGATATTGATTATGTCTAGACTTCTTACCAACCACAAAAATCTGAACGGTAGTGTGCCATAAAAGTATTAAAGGGTTCATAACACACACACACACAGTTTCTGCCAGTCTCGTGTTAATCTTAAATATCTATAGAGTACTGTTGATCCTTCATATCTCACAAGAGTCTTTAGTTTATCATATTTATAAAAGACCGATACACTGAACCGATTCTTTCAGAAAACAGCCGAGTCTGTGGAGGCGTGCAGTGGGCGGAGCTAAAGAGAGAACACACACACACACACACACACACACACACACACACACAAACTCTATACATTGGTGTTGTTTACATTATATGCAATTACATGCCGATTGCCAACAAAACACACACATTTGATGGAGTTTCACTCACCGCCTTGCTTTTTCCACTCATGAACACACACACACACACACTTGCAGAACTCCCGAAACACAAACTGCATCCACTATAGAAAGTCCCCACAATTCACAAAAACCTTGTGTGTGTGTGTGTGTGTGTGTGTGTGTGGAAAAGTGCCCATATAAGGAATGTATGTGTCATACACAAGCGTTTTGACCATGCTCTGCTGGTTTCTCCTCAGTGGTGGTCTGTCCCAGCATCGGCTCCTTCACCCTGGATCACGGCAAATGGAGGATCGTCAACGGCTCTCGTTACGAATTTGGCACTAAAGTAGCCTTTGCCTGCAACCCCGGCTACTACCGGCTCGGCCCCGCCCACATTCACTGTATATCCAATGGGACGTGGAGCTGGAGGAACGAGCGACCCCGCTGCAAGAGTGAGTTGTGCGCTTCAGTTGTTACTCGAATGAACGCTAATGCCGTATGGACCATGCTCAATGCCCAGGCCTTGTTAGGCCGGCACTTTAAGGTCAGACCGAGCAGACTGCTAGGCTAATGATTTTGTCAATGGTGTCCTGAAGTGTAAAGGATTAGCAGCTTGTGCGGCGCCTCGTTAGAAACACAGAATCCGTAGGCATTTCCCTCATTTGTATTGGGGGGGGGGGGGGGGGGGGAATAAAAACAATTACATACAAAACATGCATCCTTTATACACAGGAGACAAAAAAATATTAATTTTATGGGTTAAATCAGGTGGGAAAACAGCTCTTTAAGGTCACAATTGCCCTTTAAACAGTGTACAGTTTATTTATTTTTAAACTTCATGCACTACTCAGGAAAAATTGAGAATTAAAAATGCAATTGTAGCTAAATTGCGTCAAACGAGATCATGCATGGTAGCTTCCCATACGGTTTTACACAGCGACGTTCAGCATAATGAAACACGTTTGGCACACAGTGTACTGCAGCGTGGCCAGCGGGCTGAGTAAATCCAGTTGTGCTTCACTATCGCAGTCTGTCATCGGCCTCAGATGGTTGGGTTATCAATGCTGTGCGTCTGCTGTAACTACAGACGTGATGAATGTGTTTATGGCTCCCATGTGAGAGCCACAATCTAAACATTAGAGGCGTTTTATGACTGATGGCGTCTGACAGGATCCTGGCGAGAGCAATTTTCAAAAACAACAACAGTCAGAGGGAAGATGATGAGAGTTAAAATCAGATGAAATGATGGTTGTGCTGTGGTTTCCTGCTAGAGGAACAGTGTATCGCGTTCATATGGCATCAGCTTCAGACTGCACGCTCAGGGCTTTCGGCTCCATGAGACTTGAGTTTAGGAGGACCAAACTTCCCCAGACGGTTTAAAGGGTTCGTTCACCCAAAAAATGTGCATTGTGTGATTAATTCCTCCTGTGGTTGGCCAGCCGTCAGACCTCCGTTCATCTTCACACACAGATGAAGATATTAGTGTTGAAATCCGATGGCTCAGAAAGGCCTTCATTGACACCAATGTCATTTCCTCTCTCAAGACCCATAAAGGCACTAAAGACGTCGTTACAAAGCCCATCTCACTACAGCGGCTCTACAGTCATTTATTTAGAGTTTCTGTTACATTTGTATCAAACAAAAGCTTATAATGCAAAAAAAAAAAAAATATATATATATATATATATTTTTTTTTTTTTTTTTCGATCACAAAATATCTGAATGTTCATAAATCAAGATTGATTAGCTAAACGACAAGTAATGAGTCTTGTTTTCGGTATCTGCCAATGGGGTCAAAAGAAAACTTAATTTATAGTGTATTATTCTTACATTTTTATAAATATTATAATTATCGTTTTAAGCATAAACTCACTTCATTTTGATCATTTTTTTTTAGAAAACAAGACTTATTGTCGTTTGTCTAATCTTGGTTTATGAATGTTTAGATATGTGTGATTGAAAATAAGACAATATTACCAGTAGTTTTATTAATATTTTGAATTAGTTTGTCATTTTATAATTGTTTTAATGTTGCACTTTACGTTTAATTTACTTTATTTCAGTTTTAGTTTTTATTTCTTTCCAGACAGTTAATAATTGTAGTGCTCCAGTTTAAATCTCTTTCAGTTCAACGCTAAGGCAACATTTATCATTTTCATTTAGGGTGCTTTCACATCTCTAGTTCGGTTCATTTGGTCCGAATCAAGGGCAAACAATTCTACATTGTTGCATTTTTCAGATTTTTTGGTTCCTTTTCACACCACACTGATTGCTTTGGTCTGAAACAGTTGAAACGAACCAAAACGCAGGCACGTGACATCCTCCACATCACTCATTGGCCATGGCGTATTTACCAAACTGCTTTTCGATTGGTCAGAATTTACGTGTGGGAAAATTCCAACAGAAGAGGCAAAGCCAGCAAACTATAATAACACTATGGAGAGACGACTGCGGGGGCCAGTTTTGTCCCTGGCCATAATCTACTACACGGTGTGTATTTACCACAGTATGCAAACAATACATTTCTATAATGAAGCGCGGCTGCGACATGAAAACAACGCTCTAATGCACTGCAGACGGCGAGCATCGCTCATCACTTCAAGCGGAGGTGTGCATTAATTATTAACTCTTGACATGCTTCCATCTTCCAAAAATATTGCCAGCGATCTATCAGGTAATAATGTCATGCACACAATGTCAGCGCAGCTAACTACGGCAGCTGGTTCAGTCCAAAAATGATCAGTACTTTTGCAGTTGGTTCTGTTCGAGGTCGGATCACGTTCTCACCACAAACAAACCGCTCTAGAGTAGAAACGTTGTTTGGTCCGCTTTTGGTGTGCACCCGAGTGCGATTGCTGCTTTCAGACCTGACCAAACGAACCGCACCAAAGAGGGAAACCAACTCTAGTACGATTCAACCAAACTAAATGAGGCGGGTGTGAAAGCACCCTTAGACTAGTTAGATTTTTTTCTGAGAAAAATTATCAAAATTAATTTAAATAATTTAAAAGTTGATTTTTTTTTTTTTACACCACTGGCAGATTTTTGTTGTTGTTGTTGTTTACATTATAATTGTATTTTTTTCTTGTTTTAAGCATAAACTCACTTAATTTTGATCCCTTTCTCAGAAAATGATATTGTAATAATTGTCTAATCTTGATTTATAAATATTTGGATATTTTTGGTAGTTTATTAATACTTAATATTTTGAATTAGCTTTTGTTCATAAATTTGTAGTTTTAATGTTATTTTCAATTAAATTTTTAGTCATTTTGTTTTGTACTTTTGTCATTTTTTATGTTGCATTTTAAGCTAAATGTACTTTTATTTCATTTTTAGTTTTTATTTCCTTCTAGTTAATCATTTTAGTGCTCAGTTTAAACCTGCTTCGGTTCATTGCCATGTCAACATTTAAAATGTTCATTTAGTTTAAGTTTTTCAAGCTTTATTTCAATGAACAGAATCTTTTTAGTTTAATTTAACTGTAATAACCTTGAAAAAGACATAAGGGAATCAATTTTTGCAGTGCACTTGAACTTCAGTTAACTTGACGCTACAAACATCTTAAGATCCCTTCAGAGGTAAAGATGTGTTGATGTGCGTTTATCTGGAATCACAGTCGACTCATTGTGTTCTCTATCGCCTCTTTCTGCAGTCATTTCCTGCGGAGAGCTGCCCACTCCTCCTAATGGAAAGAAAATTGGGACGCAGACGACCTTCGGAGCGACCGCTATTTTTACCTGCAATTCAGGCTTCATCCTGGTTGGCTCAACTGTCCGGGAATGCCTGGCCTCGGGCCTCTGGAGCGGGACGGAGACGGGCTGTCTCGGTAACACTCCCTCCAAACATCAGCACACATTAGCATCGCCGTGACCTTTAAATGGAGAACAGGTCCTGAAAGGCCATGAAGGGTTCGGTGTCCTTTAGTCTGGATATTCCCATAGCAACAGCACTTTTCATCTTTTGCTCATCCTGTATCATCACATGCAGATGAGAGTTAGTGAGCTGCCTTCGGATGCTCGCTACTAAAGCGTCGCTATTATTCCTTCTCAGAGACCGTCTTTTAACCTTGACAGAGAAGCCAATCCCATAAAACCTTGCAGTGCTTCTCAGTGGGGAAAAAAGCCAGCTAGAATTTAAAAAAAGTAATTTAAAGGTGACATATTATGCTTCTTTTCACAAGATATAATGTAAAACTCTGGTGTCCCCAGAATGTGTCTGTGAAGTTTCAGCTCAAAATACCCACAGATCATTTATTATATCTCGTCAAATTTGCACCTGTTTGGGTGTGAGCAAAAACGAGCCGTTTTTGTGTGTGCCCCTTTAAATGCAAATGAGCTGCTGTTTCCCACCCCCTTTCCAGAAGAGGGCGGAGCCTTTACTCAGATACAACATCAACAAAAAGCAGGCCAATCTCACTCAGACAAATGATAGAAATGAGCCGTTGTGGAGTGAGATTGGCCTGTTTTGTTGTTGATGTTATATCTGAAGCTTGTGTAAAGGCTCCGCCCTCTTCTGGAAAGGGGGCGGGGAGCAGCAGCTCACTTGCATTTAAAGGGACACACAAGAGTTGCTCAAAACCAAATAGGGGCAAATTTGACAAGCTTTTATTAATTATCTGGATGTATTCTGAGCTGAAACTTCACACACACATTCTGGGGACACCAGAGTTTTATTTTAAATCTTGTGTAAAAGGGCATAATATGTCTCTTTTAAGTTTTATATTGTTAATATATAAATCTTCAATCTACTAACTATCAAAATCTGCTTTTTACCTTAAAATGTACTCATAACCACCCTCATAATTCAGGTGGTAGTGTAGAAAGCCGCATGATGAATCAGGGGTCATTGTCAGTGTCCTGTCCGTGTGTAAAGGACATGTATAAAGGACATCAGGGTGGGGGGGAAAGCCAGCTAGAATAAAAAACATGACACTAAAATAAAATTAAAATGTGTAATTTCTCTCATAGGGATTTACCAAACCAGACCAACCAGCTACGAGGAGAAGCACAGCATTACAAACTTTGATTTGAAGCAAAAAGAGACAAACAAAATCACAAAGATGTGAACTCAGCAGGTTTATTGAGGGAAAGAGCTACAATCCCATGATGCATTGTGAACAGCAGAATCAAATTTAAAATGGTGGGAAAACACAAAACTACTCATTTAAAAAGGTTGATTTTATATGTAGAAACCATATATTTAAAGTTAGTTGCAAAATGCTTATTTATACAAATATTCAAGTATTTTGAGAGTGTAGAGCTTCATGGAAGTCGGCGGGGCTAAAGAGCTCTACAGTTTCGAGACTCTGATTGGTGGAATGTTATGCACAGCATCATGGGTAATGTAGTTTTTCACACCGAATTCCACTGTTAAAAGATTATTTTTGAAATAACGCGGTCTGGCGGCTTCAACAGAAGCAAACACCATCGCTTATCAACCTCGCCGCTCACAGTAGGGCTGACTTTATAAGTTTATGAGCATATGAGTTAAAAATCAATTTCCCTGTGGAGGAAATGAATGGAGTTTTTACTTCACTTGCCGCCGTCAGGATGTATATTGCCAAAAATGCTTTTCTTACTTAGTATTTTTGTCTTGTTTCTAGTCAAAATATCTAAAAATTCATATATTTAGAAACATTTACTAGACAAGTAAAAATTATTGTCAAAACTATTTTGCTCAAAATAAGCAAAATAATCTGCCAATGGGGTGAGAAAAATAATCTTGTTTTCTGTTTGAATTAAGATTTTTTTTTTTTTTTTACCCCATTGGCAGATTATTTAGCTTATTTTAATCAAAAACTCTCTTCATTTTGAGTTATTTTTTCCCAAAACAAGACAATTACTTTTGCTTGTCTAGTAAAAACTTCTTGTTTTAAGAATTGTTAGATGTTTGGACTAGAAACACGACAAATATACTAAGTAAGAAAAGCATTTTTTGCAGTGTGGAGCATCCATTCACAGTGTTAAGTTATGATGCCGCCTTAAAAGGCATTTGTCTATGTAGACAGTGAACTCGGTTTCGGAACGAGTCCTTGTGGAAAGTTTCTCCGTGTTCGCTCAGATAGCACGAGTGTCTCTGTGTGATAGAATCATTTCAGGTCCAAACCGCGCAGCAGAAAATGAAGTGAGAGAAGGCCGAGGTGAAGAAATGATTTCTGCAGTAGTCGAGCGGACTCGCTGCTCTGTGAAGTGTGCCGGCCTCTGCTGAGCTCTGTCATCAATCAGATCTGAGAGGAAGAAACCTGACAGCTCTCCACTTGCCATCTTTCTTTGTCTCCCATCAGGCCGTCTCTGAGTAAAACAACGCTGTGCATTACTTTGTCCAGCAAAAGAGCCTTCAAATCCGTTCCCGTTGATCCTCGGATGCGTCAATATTGCAGTATCTGTTATGAGATTGAACACTTGTTCTCCGTGGGCGGATCATGAATATCTCTGTTCGCCACACAGTGTGATTTACATAAGCAGGACAATAACATTCCTATCAAATCAGAGGCTGATCTCGGCATGGGGAATTTCTTGCAATTCTCTCTCCGCTTAAAATCTCCAACATCTTTCTATACCCGTCTGTGATTCTTTTGGGGATTATGAGGAACCAGTAACAGCTTTATCGCAATTATCACCTACAGTGATAGCAGATATTTCAAAAAATTAATCAAGTAAACAGTCTGTGATAAAAACTTAAAAACAAAAACAAATATAAAAACTGTCTCTCCTACTCTCCAAAACTGTATTAATTTGATGAAAATACAGTAAAAATAGTGAAATATTATTCCAGTGTAAATCAGCTGTTCTCTATGTGCATATATAATCTTATTAAATATAGGCTATGCTTTAAGTTTCATATTATATTCTTAAATTTGATCTATACATTCAATTCCATAGACGCTATAGGGTTGTTACCAATCAAATTAAGTAATTTGCACTGAAAAATTGCAACTGTATTAAAAAATGTTATGAGATTTATATGTTTGAATAAACAAATAAAAAATGTTGGAAAGAATGTTTAAACATGAAACTAAACCACCAGTAGGTGGCAGCAGGTGAGTCTTAATGAGTGAGTCATTAAGTCGATTCATCCAAATGATTCATTCAAACGGCTGATTCGTTAAAGAATGAGGCCGTCGTTTACAAACAGGTCACTGAATCTTTGATTCAACCGATTCATTCAAACACTGAATCATTCAGTAACACACACTGTTGCTGTGAGACGTGTTATGGTTCTGCTGTGAACTTTGTTTGGAAATATTCTCGCTGCTAAAACAGAACAAAAACAGTCAATATTGCATCTAAAATGTAAGTGACTGAATGTAAATTAATTGTTTATGAATCTGTCATATGAAATCCATGTCATTTTCAGTCGTGACTGTATTCAGGAAAACACACTTGCTCGTTTGATGTTGTTTAACTGTATCATATGTTATAAATATAAAAACTGCACATGTTAAATGTTTAGCGCAGTTTCTCAGTGTGTTGTGATTTCTCCTCGAGAGGCTGCGGAGCGACAACAGCGCCACCTTCATCATTATATATTATACTATTATCCACTATCGATCGCCACTTACACTAAATGAATGCAGAATCATTCTTGCATTTTAGTGATTCGCTAGATATTTTTTGTTATTGGCGTTAAAATCGTTTGTCCATCAGGCAAGTAAAATTCTCTTTCACTTCCCCTTCAAAAAATCCACCCGTCTCAGACAAGCGTTAATGTCGAGCCCTGAGTAAAGTGTGATTGATTCCTGTGATCAAAGCTGAATTTATCATCATTCCTCCAGTCTTCAGTGTCACATGATCCTTCACTAATCATTCTCAGATGAGGATCTGATGATCAACACACATTTAGGATTATTATCAGTGTTGAAAAACATCATAAATTGTATCATTGATAAATTGAACGTTCAAAGAACAGCATTTATTTAAAATAGAATATTTTGTAACATTTACTAATGTCTGTAATGACACTTTTGATACATTGTTTAATGTATATATTGGTGCATTTCAAAAAAGGTGCACGTCTAGTCTTTTCAATCACATTATGAATCACATGTATGTTCTATGGGTGACCCCGAATAGTCGAAGATTCGATGCATCGATATGCGGAGCCTGATTCGACCACCGATCTCACGGTCGAATCTTCGCGGGTGTTATGAAACGAGGATCATACCATTTTGGCAATATGGGGGTGCTCAATATTTTAAAGGCTATTGAGCGTTTGACTATTTAATAGACTATTGACTATTACGTCCGGTGTGAGATACCTGAGGTGCTGAGCTGAGCTGAGCATCGGTGTGCGACCCCTTTAAGGGCGATGAGCTTCGCACCGCGCCTTTAAATTCGAACACGTTCAATGAGTGTACACACACCGGCGGCAGCATTCAGCGCCTGTGCGCGGCCACTCAGGAAGTTGTTTAAAATCCTACCACACCACAGAGTGCTTTTTCAAGGTTTTATATTAAAGTTATATTATGTTTCCCTCAAATCGTCAATGTACATACTGATTTAACCCTGTGCTACAAGAGACACTCATAGTGCAGCTCTTCTGTCAGTCAATTCAAAATTGAGCTTGCGTTTATAATGTGCGCGTCAGGTGGCGGTGTGAGATCCTGAGGCGCCCGGGGCTGAGCTTCGTGTCCTTCACCCCCTTTAGGCACAATCGGCTTCAGAACGTGCTTGTAAACGCACTCAGTGTTCTTTTCCTCTCTAGGCAGGTTTTTTTTTTAGGTTTATTTATCAAAATGTTCTTTTATATATTTGTGTGATGTTCTGTATTTCGATCGCGGCTTTAACATGTTATGAGAAAACGGTTTATTAATGTTTATCCACCACATTACCTTTTAGGCTATTTAAACCTAAATAAGAAAGCCATTGTCAGTTCGTCTGTCAGTTGGCCGGCAGTTTTGGTCGCTTTATTAAAAGTTGTTGCCGTGTGCAGTGTGTAAAGGAAAATAAAAATCGTTTTACCCTTCTGCTGACTAGTGCCCCTCCCAAGTCCTAACCCATTCACACACACACACAGATGATTCAACTATCGGTCGACTATAGAGAGATTCGACAATTCTGATTCGAATGTGTAAATCCTTAGTCGAGGACAGCCCTAGTATGTTCAAAAGCGGATGTTTGTTCATATGTAAAGCCAAGCCAACAATATTTTTAAGTGCATATTGTATATTTTATAATTACACTATTCCATTCATAAATCATTTGTTTTCAGTTGTTTTTTAATGATTAAGAATACCCTGATTGCTCTGATTGAGCTCTGGTTGGTTGATAGGGATGTTGATGCAGGAACACGCCTGTTGTTGATTGGTTCTCATTGCTTTCTTCCTAGCTGGTCACTGCGGCGTTCCAGACAGGATCGTGAATGGTCAAGTGATCGGTGAAAATTTCGGCTACAGGGACACCGTGGTTTACCAGTGTAATCCAGGCTTCCGGCTCATTGGTTCCTCTGTGCGCATCTGCCAACAGGATCACAACTGGTCCGGGCATCTCCGATCCTGTGTGTGTGAGTAATACGCAGTAATACGCATCGGGGGGGGAACGTTTGGTTTACAGCCAAGAGGATTAGTTTGACATGTAATGCAGGCAAACACCGAGTCAGCTCATGACAGGCATCACACACAGATCCTGCTGTTTCCAATGAAACCTCTGAAGAGGAAAAACACCAACACTACCTGATGTTGTGTGGGAGATTTGGACGTTTGCCTTATCTGTGGTGCCGAAAAGGAAAGCTTCTTAAATAAGTGCGTAAATACATATAGCATACATTTCTAATCAAGCATTGGAGACTTCAAAGTGATGGAAATATGCCTCTTCATCTTAACCTTCTGACCTACACTGTAAAAAATAATAATTAATGTCTCCAATCGAAAATGTTCTAGTGACTGATCACATCTACATTTTTCAGTTCGCCACATTGAATCTCTGTGAATTGATGCAATTTAATTAACAGAAATTAAATTTGGCCAACTGAAAAATTTAGATGTGATCAGTCACTAGAACATTTTCAAAAGGAGACCTGATTTTTTTTTATAACGTAGAAAATGCTTGAAGTACACCAATATAAATAATTACTTAAAATTAATTTGAAGCGCGGTGCAATTCACTAACAAATGACTCTTATGAACCTGTTATTTTTAGTGAATCAAAATGTGACCAGGGTTGTGTGATTCACAAACAATTTAGTTGTATGAGCCGTCTCTTTAAATCGAAGTGAATCAAAGACGAACAGTTCAGGAGCAAACGACTCTTACAAGTGGATGTTTTTTAGTGAGTCAAACATATTCGGTATGAAAAGAACAGTCCAATTCATTAACAAATTATTCTTATGAACCATTAGTTTTTTCATGAATCAAAATATAGTGTTATAAACGTTGTGACTCATGAAAAAAAATGTTATTTGAGCCGGATTTTTAAATCAAAGTGAATCTCACGAGTAGCTGAATCTTTCATTTAAGAGATTCAATCAAAAACACTGATTCTTCCAGTAATGAAACGAGAAGTCTTTATGAGTGAGTCATTGAATCATTCATTCAAGAGATTTGTTCATAAACGCTGATTCATCCAGTAATGAAACGAGAAGTCTTTATGAGTGAGTCATTGAATCATTCATGCAAGAGATTTGTTCATAAACGCTGATTCATCCAGTAATGAAACAAGTGAAGTCTTTATGAGTGAGTCATTGAATCATTCATTCAAGAGATTTGTTCATAAACCCTGATTCATCCAGTAATGAAACGAGAAGTCTTTATGAGTGAGTCATTGAATCATTCAATCAAGAGATTTGTTCAAAAACCCGGATTCATCCAGTAATGAAGTGAGAAGTCTTTACGAATGAGTGATTGGTTATTGTCCTCGTTTGTTTCAGCCGTCAGCTGCGGTCATCCAGGCAGCCCGATCTACGGCCGCACGGTCGGCGACGGCTTCAACCTGAATGACGTGGTCAGCTTCTTCTGCAACAACGGCTACATTCTGGAAGGCCCGTCGCAAGCTCAGTGCCAGGCTGACCGCCAGTGGAGCCAGCAGCCGCCCACATGCAGAGGTTTGGCCCGATCAAGCTCTTTTCTCATTATAGTGAGATTTAAGCTCTGTGGCACTGATGGAAATGACTTTTAGGCTGCGGTGGTTAAAAAAAGGAATGACCAATTTCAGTTCGGAGAGCCCTCTGGCCCTATTTCTGCCAGCAGTAACTCATTCAGTCACGGTCTGAATAACGCCAGATTAGCCCTGCAAATCAGAAGATGAGATGTATGTTTTGAAACTAATCTCTGCTTTGTTAGCGGCGTGATTAAGAGCGTCTCAGCGGATCGTCTGTAGTGCTCGACTCTAACAACAGACCGCATGAAGCCATCAGCAGTCACCATGGCGTGATTACATGACTGGAATGTGGCTTTGTCCAATAATAATGGACAAATAAATGGTTTTATCTCAGCAAATCAATGAAAATGCTTTTGTTACGCAGCGAATTTAAAATGATAAAATAACTCTTCAAAAAACGATTTAATGTCTTTGAAAGAAGTCTCCTCTGCTTACCAATAATGCATTTATTTGATCAAAAATACAGTAAAAATAGTTTAATATTCCTCCAGTGTAAATCATCAGTCCTCTATGTGAATATATAGTAAAGTGTGATTTATTCCTGTGATCTAAGCTGAATTTATCATCATTACTCCAGTCTTCAGTGTCACATGATCCTTCACTAATCATTCTCAGATGAGGATCTGATCATCAACTCACATTTAGGATTATTATCAGTGTTGAAAACTGTCTTAATGTATTTATATTTTATAGTTATTATATATTTAAATATTATTGTGGAAACCCTGATAAAATACCACTTAAACATTTGGGATACTTTAGATTTAAATAATAATAATAATAATATTTTTTTTCACTAAACAAAATAATAAAAATATTATATATATATATATATATATATATATATATATATATATATATATATATATATATATATATATATATATATATATATATAGTTAAACTTTTCAATAAGGTTTCATTAGTTAACATGGGTTATTAAAGTGTTATATAAATTAATAGCTATTTTGCTGCTCAAGAAATGTAGGATTATTATTCATGTTGAAAACGATGATTGATGATTCATATTTTTGTAGAAACGGAAACCACTCAAAAGTTTAGGGTGCATAAGATTTTTTATTTATTTAATTATTAATTTAATTATATTAGATTATAATTTAAGCAAATACTTTTATTCATCAAGGATGCATTAAATTGATCAAAAGTGACAGTAAAAATGTTTATAATGTTACAAAGATTTCCGCTTCAAATAAATGCAGTTCTTTTTAACTTTTATTAATGTTGTAATGTCAAAAATTCAGCTTTGATCACAGGAATAAATTACACTTTACTATATATTAATTTATGATCAAATGAATGAGCAAAAAAGACACCAAAACATTAAAAATTGTACTCTCCTCAAACTTTTGAATGGTGATATATATATATAAACAGAAATAATCAAATGCATCCCATCAAATACATAGTTTTTTGTATTTTATTTATGAAATGTAGAATTGCCGAGATATGTCTTACACTTATTACAGAGTTTTATTTCTTTCTTTACTCTTGCGTCTGTTTGTGTTCTTCAGTCGTCAACTGCACTGATCCCGGTATTCCCGCCAACTCAATCAGGAAGAGCAAAATTGAGTACGGGAACTTCACTTTCGGGACCGTGGTGTCGTACGACTGCAATCCCGGCTATTACCTCTTCGGCTCATCGGTCCTGACCTGCCAGCCCGTGGGTTACTGGGACAAGCCATTACCAGAATGCCTGGGTACGTCTGCGCCGCTTCTCTCCCATCACTTTATTTCTCATTATTTTGACTTTTATCATTGACAAACTCTTTTCTTCTGCGAGACGATAGATGATGTCACAGGTTAGCCAGGATGCAGTCAAGTGAGACGTTCTGTTCAATAAGACCTTATGATGGTGTCTATGTAAAAGCTTTCAAAGTTTTCCAGCGGCCTAAGTTTCCTCGGTGGACAGCAGTGAATGTAGCGCACCTTTTCTAGAGTCTGCCAAAGCGAGGAGTATTAAGGTCAAGTGCACATTCATTAGAGAGACGTGTTCATTTGCCTGTGAGATAGTAATTGCCTCCTGCTCCCGCTTTCCATCTCTGTCCCTGTAATTGCTCCAAACCTGAGTTTGACCGTTTCTTGTCGGTTTCTACCGAGCTACTTACATCGTGAAAAAAAGGCAACAATCCTGCCAGCTTGCTATCTATTAGTCTTGTTTTTCTCTCAAGTGTACACAAGGTAATTCTGCACTTTACTTAGCCGACAGAGTCTACTTGGGAATTTTAATAAGCTGCCTCTTTTCCCCCGTCAGCCTTTCAGCCTGATGAATATTATGAAAATGTTAACCTCCTCGGTTTTATTCAGGGTGCATTTCCAATTCAAAAGAAAGCAAACATCAAAAACAGACCTGAAAAGAAGCTTAGCTAAATTAAATTGAAGAGCTTATGTGTGTGTCTTCAGCAGCGCACGAGAGATGAATTAATGCTACGCAAATCTGAACGGCCAGTCAGAAAGGAATAGTTCAGTCTGAAATGTAAATGTTGTTGTTTTCTCGTTCCAAACCTGTATGCTCTTTTGCATACGTTGAGCATGGCTCCTGAAATGAGTGAAAAAGCATTACAAATGCAGTCCATTTAGGGGGAACAGACTCAAATGTATTTCATGAATAATTTCTTGATCATTGAGTTCTAGAGACAAGCCATTTATCTGACCACATCAGACGAGACACGACTACTAAACATGACAAAAAAAATCATTAAATCATTCAAATGATTCATTAAATGATTCAGTTATCAATCGTTTCATTTATCAATGGATTCATTAAATGAATCATGATTCATGATTTTGATCATTAAATGATTCAAAAATCATTCAAATGGGCGGAGTCTTGCAACCAAATATACCAAAAATCACAGCCAATCAGAAGTATGGGCAGAGTCTCTCTGCAAGCGCACTGCACTCGCAACCAAATCATTAAAAAAATCACAGCCAATCAGAAGAGAGTGTGGGCGGGGACTTGCAACCAAATCATTTAAAAAAAACACAACCTATCAGAAGAGAGTATGGGTGGAGTCTCTCTGCAAGCGCAACCAAATCAATCACAAATCACAGCCAATCAGACGAGATAATGGGCGGAGTCTTGTAACCAAATTCACCAAAAATCACAGCCAATCAGAAGTATGGGCAGAGTCTCTCTGCAAGCGCACTGCACTCGCAACCAAATCATTAAAAAAATCACAGCCAATCAGAAGAGAGTGTGGGCGGGGACTTGCAACCAAATCATTTAAAAAAAACACAACCTATCAGAAGAGAGTATGGGTGGAGTCTCTCTGCAAGCGCAACCAAATCAATCACAAATCACAGCCAATCAGACGAGATAATGGGCGGAGTCTTGTAACCAAATTCACCAAAAATCACAGCCAATCAGAAGAAAGTATGGGCAGCATCTCCCCGCAGGCGCAATGCACTCGCAACCAAATCAATCAAAAAATCACAGCCAATCAAAACAGAGTGTGGGTGGAGTCTTGCAACCAAATCATTAAAAAAAAAAGCCTATCAGAAGAGAGTATGGGTGGAGTCTCTCTGAACTCACAACCAAATCAATCACAAATCACAGCCAATCAGATGAGATAATGGGTGGAGCCTCACAACCAAATACACCAAAAATGACAGCCTATCAGAACAGTGTGTGGGCGGAGTCTCTGCAAGTGCTAATTAGAGCCGATTATTGTCAGATTGTTTGTTAGAAATAGAAACTTATTTCTAATAAACATTTAAGTTTTCTGCATGACGGCAATGGTGTTAGGTTAAAAGATATCTCCTCATGTTGGATTTCTTGTTTTACCTATATCTCCCAGACACATATCAAATACAATATGGAGTGTTATTCAACAAATAAACAGGCTAAATTAGATTTAGTTACGCGGGGGGAAAAATGTCATGGTCTTTAGAAACAAAAGGATTGTGTGATATTTGACAGCAGGCCAGTCCGATAGTGACTGTCATATTGCTGGAGTTGATGTTTATTGTTGAAGGCGGAAAAGCAGGACAGATTTTAGAGATGTGTTCTCTGTAATCTTGCACATTGCACAAGGTCTTTTTTCCACTTTGCTAAACTTCGCCCACGCAGCACTTGTTTTCTGTGATCTTCCGAGAGGGTTACAGCCAGACCCACACAGAATCTGTGCCTTCACTGACAGATCTGCTCATTCCCACTGATATGGAAACGCCAATCATCCACAAACTCAAGTCGAGGTCATTCAGCCATAAATATTCCACATAATCTGCCTGGTGTTTTAAATAACTTGAATTACACTATTTATAATTGTAATTAGTCATGACAACAATAACAGTAAATCTACTGTAATCTCAGCATGTTGTCTGAAAGGCACAATATGTAAGATTTTTGGTTTAAATTATCCATAAACCACTAGAACATATTACATATGTTTTTAATTGTGTACTTACATTGTCATTACGTCCGCCATTACATTCGCTGAAGAAGGTCAAAATACCAGCGAGATCATAGATATATTTACATAGATGCCTCATTAATGCCTGCACGGATCGGTCGGATGAGGCATCTAAATCTAAAACGCATCATAAATATATCTATGATCGCGCCGTCTATGTAACTTGTAAATACTTTAGAATACTTTGGAACTACGGTGGCCCAGTAGTGCACAACACATTGAAATTTAAAAAGCATACATAAGTTCACAACACAACTTAAGCAAGCCACAACACAACGAAAATGCTCCCAACCACTAGGGGGCTCTCAGAGTGCTGTAAAGTTAACGCCAATCATCCACAAACTCAAGTCGAGGTCATTTAGCCATAAATATTCCACATAATCTATCTGGTGTTTTAAATAACTTGAATTACACTATTAATAATTGTAATTAGTCATGACAACAATAACAGTAAATCTACTGTAATCTCAGCATGTTGTCTGAAAGGCACAATATGTAAGATTTTTGGTTTAAATTATCCATAAACCACTAGAACAGTGTAACATATGTTTTTAATTGTGTACTTACATTGTCATTACGTCCGCCATTACATTCGCTGAAGAAGGTCAAAATACCAGCGAGATCATAGATATATTTACATAGATGCCTCATTAATGCCTGCACGGATCGGTCGGATGAGGCATCTAAATCTAAAACGCATCATAAATATATCTATGATCGCGCCGTCTATGTAACTTGTAAATACTTTAGAATACTTTGGAACTACGGTGGCCCAGTAGTGCACAACACAATGAAATTTAAAAAGCATACATAAGTTCACAACACAACTTAAGCAAGCCACAACACAACGAAAATGCTCCCAACCACTAGGGGGCTCTCAGAGTGCTGTAAAGTTAACGCCAATCATCCACAAACTCAAGTCGAGGTCATTTAGCCATAAATATTCCACATAATCTATCTGGTGTTTTAAATAACTTGAATCACACTATTAATAATTCTAATTAGTCATGACAACAATAACAGTAAATCTACTGTAATCTTTCAAATCTTGTCTGAAAGGCACAATATGTTAGATTTTTGGTTTAAAATATCCATAAACCACTAGAACACTGTTACATATGTTTTTACCTGTGTACTTAAATTGTCCAAAATGTTTCCAAGAATGTGTAAATCCAGAATAATAAGTGATTTAAACCAGGACACGCCTGTTTGTCGCCTATCAATGACATCACACATACACCGCGTTACCCTACACTACGGTGTTATTTTGTGGTAACCATGGAAACACAAAGCTGCTTTAAAGGGATAGATCACCCAAAAATGAAAATGTGATGTTTATCTGCTGACCTCCAGGGTGTGTGTGTTTCTTCAGGAGAACACCAATGAAGATTTTTAACTCAGCCGTTGCTCGTATAATGCATGTCAATGGGGTGTATTTCTATGAGAGTAAAAAACACTCAGAGATACGAATCCATATTAAACCCTGTGGCTCGTGGAGACGCATTGATATCTTAAGACACGAAACGATCACTTTCTGTGAGAAACACAACAGTATTTGTGTTATTTTTTACCTCATATCAGACGAATCTCATCTTGTATTCCCAGCGCCATTACTTCCACAGAAAAGGATCAAAATACCGGTGCGATCATAGATATATTTACATAGATTTCTCATTAATGCCTGCACGGATCGGTCGAATGAGGTATCTAAATCTAAAGTATTTATATTGGGACTATTTCAGGCCAGACTGGTAGGTACCGCTGCGGAGGAGCACAGTCCCTGCGTGATCCGCCATAGAAATAAAGAGAGAGAAGTATCTTCGGCTGCAATAATCTTCCGCAAGATGCATGCAGTTCTGTTTATTAACCACTAGAGCGCAAAAAGTAACGGACTGCAGCTTTAACCAAGCCACAACACAACAGAAATGCTCCCAACCACTAGGGGGCTCTCAGAGTGCGGTAAAGTTAGTTTTCCTTGCCATTGCTCTATAGATTGGCCAGTTTTACAAATATATAAACACTATGATCAGTTTTAAGTGTGTAACCATTGTATATCGACATGAAATATCAACCTACATGCATTAGAGCTGCATATTTATACTCGTGAACACATTTACTCGCGATCACAGCGCTTGATGCCTAAAGCCTAGTTCACACTGCCCGATTTTAGCCCCAATTTTGACTCGCCGACAGTTTTTGCAAAATCGCCGACAAATTCCCAAAATCATAGGCAAATCGGTGCTCCTGCACGCGAGTGACAATCACGCAGTGTGAATGATCAAAGACGCGATCAGAGAGAATCGCCGCGATTCAAACTCCTGCTGTGTAAAATGAGTTCTGACTGAAAATCACATCGGCGATGACCGACAGCCAATGAGAGAGCGAGATACAGGGCAGCGGGAGGTTTAGGGAGGAGTTATAGAGCATAATTTCAGTATTTTAATAGATATATTTACAATTCTATCAAACAGAAACAAAGCCCAAACATTGCACATCCAGCCACAGCAGCAGCACATTACAAAATTATTTATTTACCTAAAACTCTCTTTGCAGAACACAATCCTGGCTCCCTCTGTCTCCAACAATTTCCTCCGCCATAATCTTTTTTCTTTTTCTCCACAAATCAGTGCACATACAATTTGGAGCAAACTTTGTGTATTTTATCATTTTTAATAACAATTCCAAGTCTCGCGCGAGAACTCCGGTCTGACGCACGTGTGATCTCACGTTGTTTACTTCTCACATCGCACGTGTGTTTGGGAAGTGTAGTTTGCGCACCAGAGAGAGTTGTCGGCGATTGGTCCTCCTGTATAGTCATGCAGTGAGAACTCATCTGTCGTCAAACCATCGGTCAGTGTGAACACAGCAGTGACTGAATGATACCGCAGATAGTCATGCAGTGTGAAAAGAGCAGTGACCCGACGAGTTTGAAAATCGTGCAGTCTGAACTAGGCTTAAGGGAACGTCTGCTAATTCCACCAAGTGATTGAAATTTATAATTAGTATGAATTATAATTACCTTTTTATTTTTTGTGCCAATATTGTGCATTACTGAGTCAGTTTTACCAACACAACCAAGCTGTGGAATTTTAACAAGTCTGTTAAGTAAGGGCTAATGTTCACCCAGCCGGTTGTTATCGCAGAATAAACCCCTCCAGAGTGATCAGGACCCCGAGGCGAAGCGGAGCGTCACTCTGAAGGGGTTTATTCTGAGATAACAACCGGCTGGGTGGACATTATCCCGCTTATTACACGGCTACTAGTCTCAAATAAATTACACACAAAATATTGTCTTGAGATTAAATATTTTATTAGCTCTTACGCAAAGCTTCCGCGAAGAAAAACAGTTCCAACCTGCTTTAAGCCTTTATCTATTGCTGCTAAATGTTGAAGATGAATGCTGAAAGGGTTAGTTCACCCAAAAATGAAACCAAGCCTATGATTTACTCACCCTCAGGTCATTATAGGTGTTTATGACATTCGTCTGTCAGACAAATACAATCAGAGTTATATTTAAAAAGTCCAGGCTAACGTTAATCCCAGCAGTAGTTGTAGTTGTGTTTGAAGTCCATAAAAAATGCAGCTGTCCGTCAAATAACGTGCTCCACACGACTCCGATGGGTTAATAGAGCCGTCTGATTCCAATCGATGCGTTTGTGTGAGAAAAATATCCATATTTAAAACGTTATAAAGGAAACCCGCCTTGAAGTCTTCCATTGTAACCCACGGCTGTTTAAGCCACAAGATGGCGCCAGCGTTAAGCACAGAAGTAGAACCGGTCAAGATAACTCGCAGTACCCGGATGAGCGGGTGTTATCTGGAAATAACATACCGCTGGAATGTGCGATTGACCAATCAGAATCAAGTATTTCACAGAGCTGTGTAATAATAAATGTTAAAAGTAATTGTATGTGACTGATGTGTGTGTGTTCTGCAGAGGTGGACTGTGGTCATCCTGGTTCTCCTCCTCATGCCGTTGTGATGGGCGAGAAGTTCACCTTCGGATCTACAGTATACTACAGGTGTTTAGAAGGCCGAGCTCTGATTGGTGAATCCACCCGCTCCTGCCAGCTGAACGGCCAATGGAGCGGCTCACAGCCCCACTGCTCAGGTAAGCGGCCATTAGCAAACTCAATCTAGGATGTGAAGTCGACACCACAGGCCTAGAAACTAATCCCTGCGTCCCAATTCGCATACCATCCATACTAAATAGTACTCAAATAGAATTAGTATGTCCCAAATCGTAGTATGTGGAAAAGAGTATTCCAAAGATGCCCGGATGGTTTACTTTTTCCGGTCAGAATTCAAAGTGCACTCTAATATTACCCACAACCCATTGCGAGTTGGACGAGGATTCGATTAGAACTACAAACGCGGATAAAAAGCGTTAAAAAACTACAAACATGATGGATGTGCGAGTCCGACGGTTAAGAAGAGAGGTTTAGATAAACGGGTTTGAGTGACCAGCTATCAATATTTAACCTGACAAAAATATATTGATTCAGTGTTGTCCACATTATATTTCACCTGCAGCAGCATTGAGAACTTTTGTAATGACACGTTTATTTATTTACTATGACTGATTTTACACTGCTAAACTTTAATCATTGGCAAAATGCTAAAACATTCTAGTATCTCAATAACAACTTGAAACAATCTAGGACCATGTTAGCAGTGTGCTAAGCATGCTACCAACATATTAAAAATAGTAAAACATGTTAGCAAAATGTTTAAACATTCTAGGATCTTAATAACAATTTGTTGAAACATGCTAGCAATGTGGCAATCATATTAGCAAAACATGCTAGCAACTTGCTGAAAATGGTAAAACATTATAGGATCTCAATAACAACTTGTTGAAACAATCTAGGACCAAGTTAGCAATGTGTTAAGCGTGCTAGTAACATGCTAACAACTTGTTGAAACATGTTAACAAATGTTAATAAAAATGGTAAAACATGCTAGCAAAATGTTAAAACGTGCTAGGATAATGGTAGCATGTTAGCAATGTGTTAAAAATGCTAGATTAAAGTTAAAACATGTTAAGGTCATGCTAGCATGTTTTTTGTCAGGCAAACATAAAAGTTTTTCCTGAAAAACTTCACTTTCTTGTAGTTAATCAGCATCTTTTATCATATTGCTCTTTTTGTTATTTTATGTAACATGCTATGATCATGTTAGGAATATGATAAAACATTCTAGGATCATGTTAGCAAATAGTTGAAACATGCTAGCAATGTGCGAAAGCATGCTAGGATAATGTTAACAACATGATAAAAATAGTAGGATCATGTCAGCAAATTGTTGAAACATGGTAGCAATTAGGGTGACCACCCGTCCCGCGTAGCGCGTGCACGCACAGCGTTTGAAGCAAAATTCATGCGTCCCGCAAATTGAGACCGTGTTACGCATAATTAATGCTTGCTCAAAAAGAAGTTGGTCGCTCTATATCCTCGTGCCTCAGGCAGCCAAACCAACATAACTTGACAGTTCAGCTTGCTACTGTTGCCACACACACCCCTCAGTTGAACTGCTGTTGTCAACTTTTTCGTTGTTGTCATGACAGCGCACGCACGTGCATACCAGAGACACTTACAACTTTTTAGATGCGCACTTTCCTATTCGAAAAATGGAGTCTTTAGGCTCCGCAATCATCAATTAAAAAGAGAAGGAGTGGGTACAAGAAATACAGGAAAAATTAATATTTGTGACTGAAAGGTGTTCAAAAAAGAGAGCTTTTTGTGACCTTTGCAAAACGTCTTTCTCAATCGGACATGGAGAGTAAAATACGATGTCAAACGACACACACTCACACTGCAAAACATGCTTTTCTTTCTTAGTATGTTTGTCTTGTTTCTTGCCAAAATATAAATAAACAAATATCAAGCAAAAGTAATTGTCTTGTTTTGGGAACAAATAACTCAAAACTAAGAGAGTTTTTGCTTAAAATAAGACAAATAATCAGCCAATGGGGTAAGAAAAATAATCTTAATTCAAAAAGAAAACAAGAATAATTTTCTTACCCCATTGGCATGTTGTTTGTCTTAATTTTGAGCTATTTTTTTTTTAAATGCTAAGTAAGAATGCTTTTTTTTTTTGCAGTGCAGACTTTACTAACATGGAAGTTCACCATTCTTCCTCCCCTTCTCGTTCCGTGAACTGGAGTTAACTTTACTTTTAGTTTAACTTAACACATTTTGTTTTTACTGTTCCTGTGGTGTTGAGCGACTACAATTTCTGTTAATCCTATAATTTTATATTATAATTGATTTAAAGTGAATAAATTGTAATGAAAAATAAGTAAAGTAAATTAGCTAAAGTAAATCGTAAGTGGAAGTGCATCTGTCAATTCATTGAATGTTCAAAATATTATGTTAAAAATACACATTGGTTGGCCTATTCATGAGCATACATCAGCAATTAGCCTACACATGTTTAGGGGAATAGGACATTATTAATATACCATGTAAGGTGCTATGTGCTAGAAATGGGTAAACCACTATCTGCCCGTCTGCCAGGCAGTGTCCCACATTGTCCCTCAGAAACATACCCTTTGTCCCCCCTTGGGCTAGGTGGTCACCCTAGTAGCAATATGTCAAAAAAAGCTAAAAAAGCTAGCTAGGATCATGTTAATATGTAAAAAAAAAATACTAGTATCATGCTAACAATGTTCTAAAACATGTTAACAATGTGATAATCCATGTTAAAACATGCTAGCCAGATATTAAAACATTCAAGGATCATGTTAGAAAACTTTTTGGAACATGCTAACAATGTGCTTAAACATGCTAGCATCATGTTAAATTGTGTTAGAAATGTATTAAAACATGTTAGGATCGTGTTAGAAATGTGTTAAAACATGTTAGGATTGTGTTAGAAATGTGTTAAAACATGTTAGGATCGTGTTAGAAATGTGTTAAAACATGTTAGGATAATGCTAGCAATGTGTTAACACATGCTAGGATCATGCTAACAACGGTTAAAACATTATAGGATCATGGCAAATTGTTGAAACATGCTAACAATGTACGAAAACATGCAAGGATCATGTTAGAAATGTGTTAAACATTCTAGGATAATGCTAGCAATGTGTTAAAACATAGTAGGATCATGCTAACAATGTGCTAAAAGGGTCATTCTAGCATGTTTTTCGTTAGGCCAACATAAAGGTTTGTCCCAAAGACCTTCCTTTTCTTCTTGCCTTTCAGTGTTATTTATCATATTGCTCTTTTTGTTATGTTGTGTAAGGATTGATTGACTCTGGACTGTTATTGAAATGTTTTGCACATGCCAAATGATAATGTGACCATGACACGAAGCAGTGTGCATTATTCTTCTATAATTTAATGGTCGAGAGTCAAGAGTCAGATATGCTTATACCAGGTTTGCCATATTTTAAGATTTGTTTTAGGTTTTTGTTCCTAAAACTGCTTTGTTGTGCATCTGGAAGAAGCTGGAGTAATTGTTGCTAGATTAAAGGAGTCATGTAGGCTCATTTGGAGGCTTGAGCAGTTAAGTCAAGAGAGAGCATGCAATTGTGTTATGCTGTAACTTCTCTACAAAAAGCATCATTAATTTAGCTCAGTTTCTCTGAGGCACGGCGGTAACATCGCTGCTCTTGACAACTGTATTGATTAAGTAGCAATAGCAAGCTCTGTGTTTGTGAGAGAGAGAGAGAGAGAGAGAGAGAGAGAGAGAGAGAGAGAGAGAGAGAGAGAGAGAGAGAGAGAGACTGCCTAGTTCAGTCTAGGCAGCACCGCCCTAGAGCACACGATGCAGTACACTTACCTCGGCCTGGTCATCACTGCATCGGGGAGTTTCAGTTTGGCAGTGAATGCTCTCAAAGACAAAGCTCGAAGAGCTCTATATGCCATTAAGAAAAAATTCCAAACCATTGATTTACCGATTCCAATCTGGATGAAAATCTTTGATAGTGTGATTCAGCCCATTGCGCTGTATGGAAGTGAGGTTTGGGGTCCACTCAGTGATCAGAGCTACACTAGATGGGACAGGCATCCAACAGAAGCCCTACTTACTAAATTCTGCAAAATTATCCTAAAATTACAAAGAAAAACACCCAATAATGCATGTAGGGCAGAATTAGGCAGATTCCCATTGATTATTAATATGCAAAAAAGATCCCTCAAATTCTGGATGCACCTAAAATCAAGTCCCACAGAATCGCTACATTTTAAAGCGTTACAAACCCAAGAACTGAACCCCGAAAAAAGTCCCCTCAGTCAGCGGGTCCTGAGACTTACTAACCAGACTAACTCTACTAACACACACCAGTCTCAGACCAGCACTGCTTCTCACACGAACATCAGAACAAACCAAATCACCAAACAATTGAAGAATACATATCTGGAACATTGGGATCAGGAAACTAAAACACAAAGTAAATTACAATTCTATCGAACTCTGAAATCAAATTATGAATTGGAAAAATATCTCCAGAGTGTCAGAGACACAAAGCAGAGACGGATCCTGACCAAGTACAGGCTCAGTGAGCACAGTCTGGCCATCGAGACGTGTGTGTGTGTGTGTGTGTGTGTGTGTGAGCACAGTCTGGCCATCGAGACGGGCAGGCACAGAAAGAGCTGGTTACCCAGAGAGCAAAGGGTGTGTGTTCACTGTAGGACAGAAGAGATCGAGACAGAGACACACTTCCTCCTTCACTGTCACAAATACATTTCTATAAGAGACCTCTACTTTAATAAATTTAATACATTAATGAATAACTTTACAGCCATGACTGAAATAGAACAAATAAATATAATACTAGGAGAGGGACAGACAGCGGCACTGGCTGCGAGATACGTGTGTGCGTGCCACAGCCTGAGAGACAGCAGGTGAGTGTGTGTGTAATGTGTGTAATGCATCTGACCTCAGTGTGTGTCCCTACTGTCCACCACAGTGACCCCCTGAATGTGTGATTGTGTGTATATGTTAAAACACTGTGGTATCAAATGTTCTAATTTGTTAAACCGGTTATTTAAGTTCAAGTTATGTTATACTGTGTTGTAATATTTTCTTTATTATTACCATCAATTATTATTATTTATGTCAATGTGTATTATTATTTATGTAATTCGCTTTGGCAATATTGTATTTTTACATTCATGCCAATAAAGCAATCTTGAATTGAATTGAATTGAATTGAATTGAATTGAGAGAGAGAGAGAGAGAGAGAGAGAGAGAGAGAGAGAGAGAGAGAGAGATTGTTGTCATGTCATTTTATTTTGTGTATTTCATGTTACGTTTGTTTTTTATTTTGTTATATGTCATGTTTGTTGTGTTATGTTGTGTTGTGTTATGTTATGTGTCATGTTTGTTGTGTTATGTTGTGTTGTGTTCTATGTCATGTTTGTTGTGTTATGTTGTGTTGTGTTATGCTATGTTGTGCTGTCGTGCTTTGTCATGTCATGTTTGTTGTTGCTATGTCATGTCATGGTTGTGTTGTGTTATGTGTCATGTTTGTTGTGTTATGTTGTGTTGTGTTATGTTATGTGTCATGTTTGTTGTTGTCATGTTGTGTTATGTTTATGTCATGTCATGTAGTAATTGTTGTTATATTGTGTTGTGTTATGTCGTGTTATGCTATGTTGTGCTGTCATGGTATGTCATGTCATGTTTGTTATGTTATGTCGTGTTATGTTACGTATGCCATGCCTTGCCGTTTATGTGTATGTGTGTCATGTTATAATTTGTTGTCATGTCATGTTTGTGTTATGTTTATGTCATGTTATGTAGTAATTGTTGTTATGTTGTGTTGTATTATGTCGTGTTATGCTATGTTGTGCTGTTGTGGTATGTCATGTCATGTTTGTTGTTATGTTGTGTTATGTCGTGTTATGTTATGTTATGTTACGTATGTCATGCCATGCAGTTTATATGTATGTGTGTCATGTTATAATATGTTGTTGTCGTGTTTGTGTTTGTTTATGTCATGTCATGTAGTAATTGTTGTTATGTTGTGTTGTGTTATGTTATGTCGTGTTATACTATGTTGTGCTGTTGTGGTATGTCATGTCATGTTTGTGTTATGTTGTGTTATGTTATGTTACGCATGTCATGCCATGCCATTTATGTGTATGTGTGTCATGTTATAATATGTTGTGGTCATTTTATTTTGTCAAGTCACCTTTATTTATATATATATATATATATATATATATATATATATATATATATATATATATATATATATATATATATATATTACAATACAGATTGTTTCAAAGCAGCTTTACAGTGATAACAGAAACATTTTAATATTTGGTGTCCCAACTAAGTAAGCCAAAATCCAATTACTTACAATAAGCAGGATTTTAACATGTATGCGATGTTTAATAGGGAGCCAGTGCAGTGTTGACAGAACTGGACTAATATGATCATACTTCCTGGTTCTAGTAAGAACTCGAGCTGCTGCGTTTTGGACCAGCTGGAGTTTGTTTATTAAGCGAGCAGGGCAACCACCCAGTAGAGCATTACAATAATCTAGCCTTGAGCTCATGAACGCATCGACTAATTTTGAATTGAAAGCATGTGCCGTGGTTTAAGATGGTAGAATGCGGTTTTACAGATGCTAGAAACGTGGCTTTCAAATGAAAGATTGGTATCAAAGAGCACACCCAGGTTCCTCACTGACGACGAGGGCTTGACCGAACATCCATCAAGTGCTAGACAGTATTCTAGGTTACTACTTGTGGAGTTTTTTTGTCCAATAATTAGAAACTCTGTTTTTGCAGAAATATAAGAATGGCACAAAAATGACTGTAAAGTCCTGTAGTGAAATCTTAAATCATAACTCGAAAAGAAAGTTTTTTTCTGTAGTAAAAGCTTCTCCCTTTCTCGTGGTAAAATCACAGTAACGCACGGCCCCTCGTGGATTATTTCTTTCAAATAATGCATAAGTCTTTTGTATCTGCTAGTTCAGGCTTCGACTTGTGTTTGAAAGAGAAATCATGCATTTGAATGAGCACATTGTTGAGTGAAGCTCATCTTTGTCTCGGGTCTTATTTCCTGTCATTATGTGTCAGTCTTACATGAGTTAATTAAGTTTGGCTGAATAATGACTTCTGTCTCTGCGTGACACCTTTTCTTCTCCCTGACGAGCTGTCTGTCCGAGTCCGACTAACATGCACAGATTTAGCTTATTTTAAAGAATAATTCACCCACTAATGAAACAGTCATCATTACTCACCCACGTGTCGTGCCAGACCTGTGAGACTATGTCTCTACAGTTTATATTGACCAAGAAAAAATACACAGGAAAAGCTGTCAAATATATAATTAAAGTCTGAGATCATTTGAAAGCTGGCGCAATATGCTAGCATCATGTTAAAACATGCTAGGATCATGTTAGGAATGTGTTAAAACATGCTAACAACAGGCTAAAACATAGTATGATAATGCTAGTAATGTACTTAAACAATCTAAAATCATTTAAAAAAATTGCTAGGATCATGCTAGCAACGTGCTAAAACAGTAGGATAATGATAACAATGAGCCATTATAGGATCATGCTTGCAAACTTGTTGAAACATGCTAGCTATGTATGAAAACATGCTAGGATCATGCTAGCAATGTGCTAAAGCATGTTAGGATAATGTTAACAATGTTCTAAAACATGTTAGGATAATGCTAACAATGTTCTGAAACATGATAGGATCATGCTAGCAATGTGCTAAAGCATGTTAACAATGTGATAATCCATGTTAATAAACATGTTAAAAGGGCAAACAAATGTTAGTAATGTACAAAAACAGTCTAGAATCATGTTAAAACATGTTAGGATCATGTTAGCAATGTGTTAAAACAGTAGGATTATGTTGACAATGAGCTAAAACATTCTAAGATCATGCTAGCAAACTTGTTGAAACATGCTAGCAATGTACGAAAATGTGCTAGGATCATCATGCTAACCATGTTCTAAAACATGTTAACAATATGATAATCCATGTTAGCACCATGTTAAAAGTTGAAATATGCTAGCAATGAACAAAAATGTGCTAATACTATGATAACAATGTGTTAAAACATAGTAGAGTCATGCTAGCAATTTTATTAAACATGTTAACAATATGATAATCCATGTTAGCACCATGTTAAAAAGGCTAAAACTTGTTATCAAAATATTAAACATTCTAGAATCATGCTTGTTGAAAATGCTAGGAATTTGCAAATAAATGCTATCTTCATGTTAAAACATGCTAGGATCGTACTAGCAATGTGTTAAACATGCTAGAATCATATTAACAATGTTCTAAATGAAAATAAATTTTACTTTGATCACAGAATAAATTACACTTTACTATATATTCACATAGAAAACAGTGGTTTTAAATTGTAATAATATTCTATAATATCATTTTTACCATGTTTTAATCAAATGTTGATGAGCATACGAGACTTCTTTCAGAAATATACAAACTCTAAATAGTGCATATGCAGCAAGCCAGAGAAAGAAATAATGTCCATCTAAACACATTCTTTAAAAGCCTGTAAGAATCACACACTCCTCCACACACACATCTGTATGTGGCGCTGCACGCACTGACCCAAAAACAGCATGAGCTGGGAGCTTCCTCTTTCTTTCATTCGTGCTCTTTTTCTCTCGTTCTTCCCTCTCTGTCTGCTTTTGTCTCTTTGACTGTTCAGGATGGGATTCTAGCACACCACTGAATACTGCATGGCATATCTTATACAGTTCTTCCTTTTGTGTAGATAGCATGTGAAACAACACAGTATAAGATGCTAAACATTTCCAACAGTAGATGTCTTTTATGTTGTCATTATGTTATGATAGTTGTCATGTCATGTCATGTCATGTCAATGATGTGTTATGTTGTTCTGTTGTGCCATTGTTATATTATGATAGTTATGTCATGTCATGTCATTGTTGTGCTATGTTGTTCTGTTGTTGTCATTGTTATATTATGATAGTTATGTCATGTCATGTCAATGTTGTGCTATGTTGTTCTGTTGTTGTCATTGTTATGTTATGATAGTTGTGTCATGTCATGTCATGTCATGTCAGTGTTGTGCTATGTTGTTCTGTTGTTGTCATTATGTTATGATAGTTATGTCATGTCATGTCAGTGTTGTGTTATGTTGTTCTTTTGTTGTCATTGTTATGTTATGATATTTATGTCATGTCATGTCACTGTTGTGTTATGTTGTTCTGTTGTTGTCATTGTTATGTTATGATAGTTATGTCGTCATGTCAATGTTATGTTGTTCTTTTGTTGTCATTGTTATTTTATGATAGTTATGTCATGTCAATGTTGTGTTATGTTGTTCTGTTGCTGTCATTGTTATGTTATGTCATGTCAATGATGTGTTATGTCGTTCTGTTGTTGCCATTGCTATATTATGAAAGTTATGTCATGTTATTTTGTGTTACATTGATCTTATGTCATGTTGTGTTATGTCATGTTATTTTGTGTTACATTGATCTTATGTCGTGTTGTGTTATGTCATGTTATTTTGTGTTACATTGATCTTATGTTATGTCATGTTATTTTGTGTTACATTGATCTTATGTTATGTCGTGTTGTGTTATGTCATGTTATTTTGTGTTACATTGATCTTATGGTATGTCGTGTTTTGTTATGTCATGTTATTTTGTGTTACATTGATCTTATGTTATGTCGTGTTGTGTTATGTCATGTTATTTTGTGTTACATTGATCTTATGGTATGTCGTGTTTTGTTATGTCATGTTATTTTGTGTTACATTGATCTTATGTTATGTCGTGTTGTGTTATGTCATGTTATTTTGTGTTACATTGATCTTATGTTATGTCGTGTTGTGTTATGTCATGTTATTTTGTGTTACATTGATCTTATGTTGTGTTGTGTTATGTCATGTTATTTTGTGTTACATTGATCTTATGTTATGTCATGTTATTTTGTGTTACATTGATCTTATGTTATGTCGTGTTGTGTTGTGTTATGTCATGTTATTTTGTGTTACATTGATCTTATGGTATGTCGTGTTGTGTTATGTCATGTTATTTTGTGTTACATTGATCTTATGTTATGTCGTGTTATGTTATGTCGTGTTATTTTGTGTTACATTGATCTTATGTTATGTCGTGTTGTGTTATGTCATGTTATTTTGTGTTACATTGATCTTATGTTATGTCGTGTTGTGTTATGTCATGTTATTTTGTGTTACATTGATCTTATGTTATGTCATGTTATTTTGTGTTACATTGATCTTATGGTATGTCGTGTTGTGTTATGTCATGTTATTTTGTGTTACATTGATCTTATGTTGTGTTGTGTTATGTCATGTCATGTTATTTTATTTTGTTATATTGTTTTGTTCTCATGTCATGTTGTTGCTTTGTCATGTTACGTTATGTTGTTGTTATGTCATGTTGTGTTGTTATTATGTCATGTCGTCATGTAGTTATTCCGGACATACATAGCATTTTTAGTGTACTTTTGTATTTATCTCATCTATGTTGACCATGTTCATTTTACTCATGGTATACATACTCACCACATTACGTTTTTGTTTCTCCTAAAGAAGTTCAGAAGAAACATCAGAGATGAAGTTTCTACCTAAATGAAGCATAGCTCAAATCCTCCTGAGCTTTGGAAGAGCAACCTCTGAGAAATATCATTTTCCTCAGGGCTGTCTGTGTCTTTCTAGCTTCACTTCTTTATTCTCTGTGAACATGCTCTGTGCTTCTCGGGAGACTGTGCTCTGGATATCTGGGACATTCAACAGGGATCCAGGATTTTGTTTTTTTTGGAGGTATGCGACTTCATAGGTTAGTTAGCCAGTCAGGTGCCGTCACATCTTGGCTTCATTTTACAGCCTCTCCAGCTGCGTGTTTTGTTTAAGATAAGAAAACCCTAAGTCCCCTGGAGCGCTGCGTTCGTGGGAGTTTTTGTTGTTTTTGCATCACATTATTTGGCAGAATGAATTTCACAAAAGACATAAAGCCCAAACTTCCAGTGCAACGTTATAAAATGTGGATGGAAAGCAAAATCAATAGCATTCTGCACTGCAAGGTGAATCAGAGTTCCTTATGTAACGAACTTCGCAGCCTTATTATTCCCCGCTAAGCTACTGGTGGGCGACTTTAACTGGAAATCACACCTCACTGTGCCAATTAATCGCAACTATATCGGCTGTGTAGCATTCAACAGCTTCACCTTTGTAGAAGAATCTAATGAAGGTTATATAACCACACACATACCCCTCGCACAGCATCCGTCAAGAGCAGAAAACATTCAGTATCGGTTGAATAGATCCGTGGCTTTGTGCCTCTGGTGTTTTATGGCCACTTGAGGTGGGACGGATCTTTTGGGCTCGCTGTCTGCACGTAACATGCCGACAAAGGCAGGACGTCAGACCGATGGAGGTTAATGAGAGAGAAAAGTCAGCCTTTCTCAATCGTGACACATGGGGTTGGCTATTCAAACAAACGTGGCTCTGCCATGAATAGTGTTTCTTTCTGCATGTCTTTTTTGTCCGAGCTACATCGGCATGCTTGGCATGATGTCAGATGAGTACAATCCGCCGCTCATTTTCTGAGCTGTGGAGTAGAAAAAGGAATGTCCCAGATTTCTAATGAACTAAAGCGAAAGTATTTGATTGGAAAAACACGCCGCTGTCATGCAGTGGGGCTGTTTTTCCTGTTTATTCATGTGTTGTGTTGTGTTGTGTTGTGTTGTGTTGTGTTGTGTTGCGTTAAGTTGTGTTATTTTATTTATGTGTCATGTCCTGATGTTATGTGTTATGTTGTGTTCTATTGTGTCATGTTATGTTGTCATATGTAATTTTATGTTGTTATATTATTGTGTCATGTTGTCTTTTTGTGTCATTTTGTGTCATCATATTGTATCATGTTTTCATGTTGTGTTATGTCATGTTGCCGTCTTGTGTCATGTCGTAATGTTGTGACATGCCGTTGTCGTCTTGTCTCATATAATGTCATGTTGTCATGACATGTTGTGTCATGTTGTGTCGTGTAATGTGGACGTGTCATCTCATTTCGTGTCATGTTATGTCATGTTATGTTGTATAATATTGTGTCATGTCATCATGTTGTGTCATGTCATTGTCATGTCGTGTCACATCATGATGTAATGTTGTCATGTTGTGGCATGTCATTGTCGCGTTATGTCATATTGTGTCATTGTTGTGTCCTGTCATTGCTGTGTCATGTCATCGTCATGTCATTGTCTTATCATGTCATTATTTTGTGTCATTATACATAATGACATGTCATGTCGTGTCGTGTCATTATGTCTTTTCATGTCATTGTCATGTCGTGTCATGTCATTATGTCTTGTCATGTCATTGTCATGACAAGACATAATGACATGACACGACATGACATAATGACATGACAAGACATAATGACATGACACGACATGACATGTCATTATGTCATGTCGTGTCATGTCATGTCATTATGTCTTGTCGTGTCATTGTCATGTCATTGTCATGTCATGTAGTGTCATGTCTGGTCATTTTCTTGTCATGTCATTGTCGTGTCATGTCATTATGTCATGTCATGTCATTATGTAGTGTCATGTCATGTCATTATATCATGTCATGTCATGTCATTATGTCTTGTCATGTCATTGTCTTGTCATTGTCTTGTCATGTCATTTATCATGTCGTTATGTCATTATGTCGTGTCATTGTCATGTCATGTCGTTATGTCATCATGTTATGTTATGTCATGAACATGTCACGTTGTGTAATATCGTCACGTTATAATAAGTTATGTTGTGATGTCATGTTGTTGTCACATAACCGCAAGTTGTATGTAGTTATGCTGGACATAAATATTGTTTATAATTTGCATTTTTAATAGACGTTTGAATGTACCTAATCTACGTCAACCACATTCATTCCAGTTTAAAACAGTGCGGTCATGGAGTCGTGCTGTTTTCCTGTTTATTCATGTATATAAAGCCCCGGTGAAGGTGGAGGACAGTTCCTCTACGGCGTGTTTTAGCCATTAGTTATTCGTCCGTTTGCTGAGTCTGGGCTTTCTGATTGGCCTCAGGGTGGTCGTAGGTGTAATTAAAAAGGATTTGATGTTTGGGTCATCGGCTGACTCGATCAGGCCTCGATGCTCCTGCCTGCACTGTCCTGCTCTGTTCGATGAATATTTTACCATAATTATTCATGCTAATGGTTTATGCTGGCGGCCGCTGGATGATAATTGATAGCCTGTTGCTTCTCACACTGTCATTTGGAAAGGTGTCACATCTCTCACACGCCTGCTAATTCGTCTTCCCGCCAGTAGCAACATATAAATGTGTCTTCAATTGATTCTTGAGAATTACGCCTGGTTTTTGCACTTCAAAATTGCAAAATGAGTCTTTTAAAGGAATAATTCACACAAAAGTTAAAATTTCTCACCCTCATGTTGTTCCAAACCTGAGTTTTTATCTTGTGTGAAACACAAAAGATGCTGGTTAACTGCTGACCGGACCGTCAAGAGCATTAAAACAAAAAGAAAACACCTTTGTATTTGATACTCGTGCAATAGTTATGCATTTAGCAGACGCTTTTATCCAAAGAGAGTTGTGATAGTGGATCTTAAGCAGCTTGTCAGCCAGCGCACATTGCCAACTAGACTAGGAAGATTCCCAGTAATAAAAAGCTGTTGTCATTGTTTTTTTTCTTTTTCTATTGGCTGTCATAGTTTGTAACTCTGCCTAATCATACAAGGCAGGAGAACAAAAATAAAGGTTCATTTTTAACAAAAGCTGTTAACATAATATTACATATCACTGATAATAATCCTAAATGTGTGTTGATCATCAGATCCTCATCTGAGAGTGATTAGTGAAGGATCATGTGACACTGAAGACTGGAGTAATGATGATAAATTCAGCTTTGATCACAGGAATAAATCACACTCTACTATATATTCACATAGAGAACTGATGATTTACACTGGAATAATATTTAACTATTTTTACTGTATTTTTACCATTTTTTTACTGTACACTCTTAGAAGAAAAGGTTCTGTATAGAACTTTAAAAGGTTCTATTGGCGCTACGTATTTGGAACCGTTAAAAGGTTCTATATAGTTGAGTACACTCTTAGAAAAAAAGGTTCATTTGGGGTTCTAGAACCATAGGGTTCTTTACTTAACTCAAAAGAACCCTTTATGCTAAAAAGTTTCTATAATGAAAAGAAAGAACCCTTTTGGCGCTTAAAAAGGGTTCTATATCGAACCTTAAAAGGTTCTATTGGCGCTACGTATTTGGAACCATTAAAAGGTTCTATATAGTTGAGTACACTCTTAGAAAAAAGGGTTTATTGGGGTTATAGAACCATAGGGTTCTTAACTCAACTCAAAAGAACCCTTTATGCTAAAAAGGTTCTATAATGACAAGAAAGAACCCTTTTGGCGTTTAAAAGGGGTTCTATATAGAACTTTAAAAGGTTCTATTGGCGCTACGTATTTGGAACCATTAAAAGGTTCTATATAGTTGAGTACACTCTTAGAAAAAAAGGTTCACCTGGGGTTCTAGAACAATATGGTTCTTTACTCAACTCAAAAGAACCCTTTATGCTAAAAAGTTTCTATAATGACAAGAAAGAACACTTTTGGCGCTTAAAAAAGGGTTCTATATAGAACTTAAAAAGGTTCTATTGGCGCTACATATTTGGAACTGTTAAAAGGTTCTATATAGTTGAGTACACTCTTAGAAAAAAGGGTTCATTTGGGGTTCTAGAACAATAGGGTTCTTTACTCAACTCAAAAGAACCCTTTATGCTAAAAAGTTTCTATAATGACAAGAAAGAACCCTTTTGGCGCTTAAAAAGGGTTCTATATCGAACCTTAAAAGGTTCTATTGGCGCTACGTATTTGGAACCGTTAAAAGGTTCTATATAGTTGAGTACACTCTTAGAAAAAAGGGTTTATTGGGGTTATAGAACCATAGGGTTCTTAACTCAACTCAAAAGAACCCTTTATGCTAAAAAGGTTCTATAATGACAAGAAAGAACCCTTTTGGCGTTTAAAAGGGGTTCTATATAGAACTTTAAAAGGTTCTATTGGCGCTACGTATTTGGAACCATTAAAAGGTTCTATATAGTTGAGTACACTCTTAGAAAAAAGGGTTCATTTGGGGTTCTAGAACAATATGGTTCTTTACTCAACTCAAAAGAACCCTTTATGCTAAAAAGTTTCTATAATGACAAGAAAGAACACTTTTGGCGCTTAAAAAGGGTTCTATATAGAACTTAAAAAGGTTCTATTGGCGCTACGTATTTGGAACCATTAAAAGGTTCTATATAGTTGAGTACACTCTTAGAAAAAAGGGTTTATTGGGGTTATAGAACCATAGGGTTCTTAACTCAACTCAAAAGAACCCTTTATGCTAAAAAGGTTCTATAATGACAAGAAAGAACCCTTTTGGCGTTTAAAAGGGGTTCTATATAGAACTTTAAAAGGTTCTATTGGCGCTACGTATTTGGAACCATTAAAAGGTTCTATATAGTTGAGTACACTCTTAGAAAAAAAGGTTCACCTGGGGTTCTAGAACAATATGGTTCTTTACTCAACTCAAAAGAACCCTTTATGCTAAAAAGGTTCTATAATGATAGGAAAGAACACTTTTGGCATGCTAATTTTTTGAGATAGGAATTTGGGGTTTTCATGAGCTGTATGCCAAAATCATCAGTATTAAAACAATAAAAGACCTGAAATAGTTCAGTTGGTGTGCAATGACTCTAAAATATATGAAAAATATATTTAATTTTTATCATTACATTATGGAAAATAATGAACTTTATCACAATATGCTACTTTTTTTAGAAGGACCTGTGTGTGACCATTGGGATTAAATGGATTAATGAAAGTCGAAATCATATTACAATTTGATAGCGAAACAGAGCTGCTGTAATGTCTTCGAGACATTATATCTGTGAGTGGGAGCTCCATTTGGAGTTTTCCAGCGCCGAACTGCCACTGTGAGGATAAAGATCAGTTGTGGATCTCACAGGAACTCTCCTGTTCTCTGAGCTGTCAATCAAGAAGGAGCACGAAAATACTGAGCTTACACTATCTCTCTGCTCACCAGGGGGAGATATGAACTCTGACAGCCAACAGAAAAGCAAGAACACTGACAAAATATATTTATTTGGGTTCCGATGGTCCACTTTAGACATTTTACTCACTATGAGTAACTTTGTAACTAAATGAGTAAATGAGTAACTAAAGGTGCACTATGTAACTTTTCCGTCCGCTAGAGGTCGCCTCTATTCAAACACTGCAAAAATTGCTCTTCTTATTTAGTATTTTTTTCTTGTTTCCAGTCCAAATATCTAAAAATTCTTAAATCAAGATTCATTTACTAAATAAGTAAAATTACATAAAATATTTTTGCTTGTTTTCCTGGGGTAAAAAATCTAAATGAAGTGAGTTTTTGCTTAAAACAGACAAAATGATCTGCCAATGGGGTGAGAAAAATAATCTGTTTGGGACGGAAACAAGATTATTTTTCTCACCCCATTGGCAGATCATTTTGCCTGTTTTAAGCAAAAACTCACTTCATTTTGATTTTATTTTTAAAGCTACACTGTGTAACTTTTTTAGTTTATTCTTAGCTATAAACACTTTTATCGGATCTTATCAAAAATATATGTGCTCATTAATGTTTATTTACTTCTTTCAAGTAATAAAGTATTCTCGTAAGTTTATAATATGCCGTTGAAAATACATACGGGTGAGGGGTTCGGATGCCGGTCGCCATGTTGCTCCTCCATCTTGAAAGTACAGTAGCCAAAGAGGGACATACCCGTAAATTCAAGCTTCGCCTTTTGCGTTTTAACACTCGATGGCACCGTGTCGAATGTGAAGAGGGGGATTGCCATGTAAATCTTGGACTACATCGGCCACCGTAGGAGTTAAAACGAAATCAGAATTTAGAGGAATAGAAGCTATTATTCACTGGATGGTCATTTACCTTTTCACCGCTAGATGGGGGAAAATATCACACAGTGTAGCTTTAAGAAAACAAGGAAAAATATCTTATGTTATTTTACTTATCTAGTAAATGCATCTTGATTTAAGAATTATTAGATATTTAGACTAGAAACAAGACAAAATTACTAACTACTGTTACTGTAGTTATGAGGCAGAGCAGGAGCGAGTGTTGTGGAGCTGAGCAAGGCCTGGAGCGATTGAGCACAACACACACCTCAAGAGCAGCGGGACTTTTATTATGCCACAGTCACCGGCGCCATTTCCTCTTCTCCGGTCATGAGTGTGAGCAGAGCTGGACAGTAACTAAGCACATTTACTCGAGTCCTGTACTTAAGTACAATTTTTGAGTATCCTTTACTTGAGTCATATTTTTTCTGTAAACTTATGACTTTAACTTCACTACATTAGAGACAAATATCGTCCTTTTTACTCCACTACATTTCTATCAAGGTCCTCGAAGTGGAAAGTCGTTTCTGTCGCAGCTTTGAAAGTCAGTGGATGATTTTTTTCTTCTTTAAAAGGTGTTTGGGTTTTTGCAGAAAGCCTTTCAGGAATCACTCTTGTAGAGTCTCGTGAAGTTCAATGATTTCACAGCATTTATTAAACACTGATTTATAGTTTAGAGCAAAATGGAAGAAGACGGATGTCCAAATGCTCATTTAGTGGAGTATTCACATAAACAAAGTTGATTCTGTCTTCAGTGAAGGTGAACAGTGTGAGAATATCAGATGTGTATCAGTGTATTGGATCCGTGCATTCGGCCTTAAAGTGACAGCAGCTTTGTAACTTTTCTACAAGTATTTAAATGAGTTTAAGTTAGTCGTCTGCTAGTGTGTCAGATGGAGCGTCACTGACTGGCTTAAACCATGATGGCATAATGTGCATTTATACAACTATAATACAATAATGCGCTGACAATGAAATTTACTTTTGATACTTAAGTACTTTTGAAAACAAATACTTCTGTACTTTTACCAAAGCGCTTATGCCGGAAAAAAACTGAAATAGAATCATCGTGTGTCGATGTCTCAAATTAATTTGGAAAAGACGCCTTTTATCGCGTGTCGCGTGTAGTTAGGATATGGTGTAATAGATACATTTAATGTAATTTAACAATAAAATACCGTACATTTACATTCCCAGAATTCCCCGTGTGATACTTCACACTTGATGTAGTTTTGTTTAATTAACTTTTTCTTCTTAGTTTTTTTCTAATCAGTTATGTACATCAGGGTTTTATTTTACATCTAGTGTTGTTAAATGAATATTTATTGCATTTTTAATATTTATATGTGTGCACTCTAAAAAATGTCTGGGTTAAAAACAAGCCAAGTTGGGTTGAAAATGGACAAACCCAGAAATTGGGTTGTTTGAATGGGTCTATTCACTGGGTTCAAACAACCCAATTTCTGGGTTTGTCCACCTTAGTTCAAATGTACATGATTGGATAGTCCTTCAACCAATCAGAGCACAAGAGGCGTGTTCAACAGGCATAGTTCAAATGTACACGAATGGATAGTCCTTCAACCAATCAGACCACAAGAGGCGTGATCAACGGGCATAGTTCAAATGTACACGATTGGATAGTCCTTCAACCAATCAGACCACAAGAGGCGTGATCAACGGGCATAGTTCAAATGTACACGAATGGATAGTCCTTCAACCAATCAGAGGACAAGAGGCGTGATCAACGGGCATAGTTCAAATGTACACGATTGGATAGTCCTTCAACCAATCAGACCACAAGAGGCGTGATCAACGGGCATAGTTCAAATGTACACGATTGGATAGTCCTTCAACCAATCAGACCACAAGAGGCGTGATCAACAGGCAACGACTCATTGTTCCTCTATCAGTCATCGTGTTAAACTCGTCAATAGCGTGTGAGGTGGATAAGCCAGTCTATGATTGGTTCCTGCAAAAGTGTAACAGAGGATAAATTAATGTACGAGTTGCCGGGCGAAATCAAACCGCCGGCAGATCAGGCTGGGTTTACTCAGTCTAGTAGAAAAATTCATGTGCTTGCTTATCTGGGAAAATATGAGTGTGTGTATGTTTATGTGCGCTGTGTCTGCAGGTGATAAGAGGGGCGGCTGCGGGGATCCGGGAACGCCGGCCCATGCCACGCGCGAGGAGGGAAGCTTCCAGCAACACGCTAAAGTGCGCTTCACCTGCTCCACGGGTCACACACTCTACGGCTCGGCGGAGCGCATCTGCTTCCCCAACGGCACCTGGTCAGGCCGCCAGCCCACCTGCAGACGTAAGTCACGCCATTACACACATCTCACACACACTCTGTGTGCAGTGTGTATGCAGTGTGTGTTGTGCTGTGCATGTGGTGCAGGAGCCGCACCCCTGTTGTGCTTTTACATATGCTGCGTTGCAGTGTGCAAGTCATCCGCTGTTGCATACCACACACACCATTATTTTTTATTTAAAGGGATACTTCACCGCTTTTTCATATTAAACTGTTATTCCCTTACCTAAGATGAGTTGATACACACCTCTCTCATCTCAGTGTGTGCTCTTAATCTCTCTGACGCGCGGTGACGATCTGATAGCATTTAGCTTAGCCCACTAAGCCCAGTTCATTCACTATGGTACCAAACAGAGATCAAGTTAGAAGTGACCAAACACCTCCACGTTTCTCTATTTCAATATAGTTACACCAATAGTTGAACGATCAAGTATGATGACATAACATAAAACGTGGCACTTTTCTAAGCGGATTAAAAAGGAGAACTATAATGTATGGCGGAATAGCACTTCTGAGAGTACTTCGACTCGGCGCAGTAAAAAGTCCCGGCTGAAAAATCCTCCCTCACATCTCCCCCTCCCCCCTATTGACGGTGTTAGGGGTTAACAGCTTATGACCCAGGACCAGTAGTGAAGAAATAAAGACAAAGAGTCAAGATTGCAATTAATTAAAAGAAACATTTACTTAAAGGGGGGGTGAAATGCTGTTTCATGCATACTGAGCTTTTTACACTGTTAAAGACTCGGATTCCCATCCTAAACATAGACAACGTTTCAAAAACTAATGTTGGACATTTGATGGAGTATTTCTGTGTTAAAAATACTCCTTCTGGTTTCTCACGAGTATGGCTCGGCTTGACGTTAATAAAGCGGAAGGTCCTTGTATGGGCTGTACGGGCTCTTCTCCCGGTAGGGTGCGCGCGCGTGACTAGAGCGAGAGAAGAAATGCACGCCCATAAACGCTCTCAGGTGCAGATCCAGTCGTCGTTATAGTCCGCGCCGCGCTCCACTTTATTCCTATGGGCGACGTCGAGCGACTTCAACGCTTCAGCACAGCATTCCGGGAAGGCAGCGCTGCATTTGAACCGATTTGAACGCAGAAATGACGGGAAGCTTCACAACATCGCGGATTTCCACGGTCACTGCTGTCAGGACTTCACTAAATCATACCAAAGAAGTGTGTTTTTGATGGAGCGGTCCCAGCGATAAAGGTTCAGTCCTGCTTTGGAAGCAGCCGGTGAGTAAATCTGCTTCAAATGTCTGTGCTGTGCTTATCGTCGCGTGAGTAAACATCAGTAAACGACACGATCGCGCGCTTCGTCATTCAAATGCGCTGACGGACTCCATTGTTGTTCTATGTATAACGTTACACTAGTCTGACGTTGTTACGGCCTCCACCGCAACACAAAAGAGGGACGAATTTTGTTTGGACGAAGATTTATTCACGAATTCATAATCTTAGCACAAAGTGGGGAGAGCAAAATGCACAAAAACTCAGAACCAACACCAGGGGAGGAAACGAAACGCAACCAGCACGCCGCACCAGCTCCTCTAGACGTAGCGGAGAGGTTCCATATATACCAAGGCTCATCGGATCCCCAGGTGTAAGGAATCTGTACATAACAAGACAGAAACAACAATTCCTCCCACTAGAGGGCAGACAAAACATTAAGACAACAACTACATGCACATGTAACAGACGTGCAAAACCGTTTTGCTTGCTACTGCTAAGGTTTAGTCGCATACAATAGTCCATAAACCGAATCATGTCCTCATAAACTTCGAGTAAACACACACAAATGTTGACAGGCCACTAAATACAGTCCATACCACAGAGACGGACGTCCTGCTGCTGCTGCTTCTCCTGTTCAATATATTTCAGCCTCCGGATCTGATTCTGGATCATTATCTGTATTAGCTGAGATAGCGATGGGTTTCTCCACGCTTGAGGACGTCACCGCTTTGCGCGCTTGTCATTCTTTAGCTCCGCCCACACGATACGCCTCCAGGCGCTTGTTTTTTTCCTTAAAGACTCAGTACAGCCTATATTTCTTTTATAAATATAATAAAACTAAAGACTTTTCGGAGATATGAAGTATGCAATACTACTCTATAGGTACTCAAGATTGACATGAGATTGACTGAAACTGAGTGTTTCACCCCCCCCCCCTTTAAGAATAGTTTGCAATTTCAAAAGCAGAAGCCAGCTTCCAGTCTCACAAGGAGTTCGTAGGCCGTGCTCCCTCTCTCACTGTCTCGTTGCCTCGCCCTATCATACATACAATTGTCCCAACAGTTATACCGTTTTCAAAGTCAATCCACATCATTCTGATTGGCTCAGATAAAATGCAATGTAAGCAACTTTCCACACGTAGACAGATAGTAGCACATATCACCAAACTAGGTCGACAAGTCGTCGCCCCATAACCAGAATTACATCACAGTGACCTCATACACTGTAAAAAAAATTGTTTGGTTTTTGTTGGTTTAACTTAAAAAAGTAAGTAACCTGGTTGCCTTAAAATTTTGAGTTTATTGAAATAAAAAATTTGAGTTGATACAATGAAGGAAATTTGTTTAATAAATAGAAACTCAAATTATTATTGAATCTGAACCACATAAAAAAATTGATAAATCATGAAAATAGCACTATTTGGCATGTTTCACTGCGTCATCAGAAATAAAACACACACAATTACCCAATATGCTTACAAAATATTTTAATAATATTTTAATAAAGTTTGTCGAATCTCAAAAAATGTTCATTGTATTAACTCAAAATTTTAATTTCAGTTAACTCAAAATTTTAAGGCAACCAGATAACTTTTTTCTAAATAATTTTTTACAGTGTAGGTCACCGAAAAGCGTCTTCAAGTCTGGCGTTTTCTGCAGAAATGTCTATCTCCAACATTAGCCCTGCACAGATCTGGTACACACACAAACACACAAACAGAGAATACTGGTTTCCTCCAAGGTTAAGAACATCTAATTATAAACAAAACATTTCTCCAAAGCATGAGTGCTTTCTTTCAGTGAGAGGGACACACAATAGTACAGAAAATATTCATCTTGAGTCTTTAGTGTTTCAGTAAAAGGAAGTATAAAAGGAATAAAACATAATAAATTAAATGAAAGACACTTTAGAAAACAAGAAACATTAAAGCAAAATCATAACTGGAAAGAATCATTATAATAATATAGGAAGATAAATATTGTTCAAGGTTTTGATTATGCAGTTAATTAGGATATATGTACTATATACAGGTTTATTGAAGCAGCTTTGGATTTCAAAATCACCCTTTCAAAGGAAATGAGAGAGGGACAGCAACATTTACTTGAATACAGTACTTAAGTACAATTTTGAGTGATCTTTACTTTACTCAAGTATCATTTTTGGGGAGTACTCACGACTTTGCTCAAGTACATTTGAGAGGCGAATATTGTACTCATTACGCTACATTTCTATCCATAACCGTAAGTACCCGTTACTACTTCTAAAAAAAAAAGGAAGCAAAAAAATTCTCAGAAACCCTCAATTTGTTGATTGACACTCTCAAACGTGATTGGATTGTGCAGGCGTCACTGATTGGGATGGCCTATCAGCAATCAGCTTCAGCTTTCCACCAAAGTCAACTCCATGCTCAGATTTATATAAGAGATGAAACTATGGATGAATACGCAGCAGGTCCATCTGGGAATGTGCCGACCCGTGATGATCTTGAGTATGCGGCGTGTTTAACACACTCAGGTTCAAATGTGGCTGCAAAACATCCATTAAAACTCTAGCAGAGGTTTGTCAGAGCGTTGTCATTGTGCTATTGCCTTGCGGGCAAGTGAGAAATGTTCCATAAAGCAACACGGTCAAAAGATAAAAATGACTTGATTTTACTTTTAATTCCTTTTACATTCTCCAAGGTATTAACATTTTTCATAACTCCATGTAGGACGTTTCTGAACATAAATGTAAGCACTGTGGCAATAGTAATGCAATATTACTCAAGTACCTTGACTAAATAACATCTGCCTGTAATACTTTTAACTTAAGTAGACATCTGACTGTAGTACTTTTAGTTAAGTAGACATCTGACTGTAGTACTTTAACTTGAGTAGACATCTGACTGTAGGACTTTTACTTTAGTAGACATCCGACTGTAGTACTTTTACTAGAGTAGACATCCGACTGTAGTACTTTTACTAGAGTAGACATCTGACTGTAGTACTTTTACTAGAGTAGACATCTGACTGTAGTACTTTTACTTTAGTAGACATCTGACTGTAGTACTTTTACTTTAGTAGACATCTGACTGTAGTACTTTTACTTTAGTAGACATCTGACTGTAGTACTTTTACTAGAGTAGACATCCGACTGTAGTACTTTTACTAGAGTAGACATCTGACTGTAGTACTTTTACTTTAGTAGACATCTGACTGTAGTACTTTTACTTTAGTAGACATCTGACTGTAGTACTTTTACTTTAGTAGACATCTGACTGTAGTACTTTTACTTTAGTAGACATCTGACTGTAGTACTTTTACTAGAGTAGACATCCGACTGTAGTACTTTTACTTAAGCAGACATCTGACTGTAGTACTTTTACTAGAGTAGACATCCGACTGTAGTACTTTTACTAGAGTAGACATCTGACTGTAGTACTTTTACTTTAGTAGACATCTGACTGTAGTACTTTTACTAGAGTAGACATCTGACTGTAGTACTTTTACTTTAGTAGACATCTGACTGTAGTACTTTTACTAGAGTAGACATCCGACTGTAGTACTTTTACTTTAGTAGACATCTGACTGTAGTACTTTTACTTAAGCAGACATCTGACTGTAGTACTTTTACTAGAGTAGACATCCGACTGTAGTACTTTTACTAGAGTAGACATCTGACTGTAGTACTTTTACTTTAGTAGACATCTGACTGTAGTACTTTTACTAGAGTAGACATCTGACTGTAGTACTTTTACTTTAGTAGACATCTGACTGTAGTACTTTTACTAGAGTAGACATCCGACTGTAGTACTTTTACTAGAGTAGACATTTGACTGTAGTACTTTTACTTTAGTAGACATCTGACTGTAGTACTTTTACTAGAGTAGACATCCGACTGTAGTACTTTTAATAGAGTAGACATCTGACTGTAGTACTTTTACTTTAGTAGACATCTGACTGTAGTACTTTTACTAGAGTAGACATCCGACTGTAGTACTTTTACTAGAGTAGACATCTGACTGTAGGACTTTTACTTTAGTAGACATCTGACTGTAGTACTTTTACTAGAGTAGACATCTGAATGTAGGACTTTTACTAGAGTAGACATCTGACTGTAGTACTTTTACTTTAGTAGACATCTGACTGTAGTACTTTTACTTTAGTAGACATCTGACTGTAGTACTTTTACTTGAGTAGACATCCGACTGTAGTACTTTTACTTGAGTAGACATCCGACTGTAGTACTTTTACTAGAGTAGACATCTGACTGTAGTATTTTTTTATTTTTTTATTTTGTTTATTTTTTTAACACACTATCTATTGTATTTGTAGAGTGTTTGTTGTGTGTTTTGTGCAGTGTTCTGTATTTTCATTGTGAGGTGTCCTTGGGTGTCATTAAAGGCGCCTTTAAATAAAATGCATTATTATTATTATTATTACTTTTACTTGAGTATACATCTGACTGTAGTACTTTTACTTTAGTAGACATCTGACTGTAGTACTTTAACTTGAGTAGACATCTGACTGTAGTACTTTTACTTAAGTAGACATCTGACTGTAGTACTTTTACTTGAGTAGACATCTGACTGTAGTACTTTTACTTGAGTAGACATCTGACTGTAGTACTTTTACTTGAGTAGACATCTGACTGTAGTACTTTTACTAGAGTAGACATTTGACTGTAGTACTTTTAATTAAGTAGACATCTGACTGTAGTACTTTTACTTTAGTAGACATCTGACTGTAGTACTTTTACTTTAGTAGACATCTGACTGTAGTACTTTTACTTAAGTAGACATCTGACTTTAGTACTTTTACTTGAGTAGACATCTGACTGTAGTACTTTTACTAGAGAAGACATCTGACTGTAGTACTTTTACTTGAGTAGACATCTGACTGTAGTACTTTTACTAGAGTAGACACCTGACTGTAGTACTTTTACTTGAGTAGACATCTGACTGTAGTACTTTTAATTAAGTAGACATATGACTGTAGTACTTTTACTTGAGTAGACATCTGACTGTAGTACTTTTACTTGAGTAGACATCTGACTGTAGTACTTTTACTAGAGTAGACATCTGACTGTAGTACTTTTACTTAAGTAGACATCTGACTGTAGTACTTTTAATTAAGTAGACATCTGACTGTAGTACTTTTACTTGAGTAGACATCTGACTTTAGTACTTTTACTTGAGTAGACATCTGACTGTAGTACTTTTACTAGAGTAGACATTTGACTGTAGTACTTTTACTTGAGTAGACATCTGACTGTAGTACTTTTACTAGAGTAGACATCTGACTGTAGTACTTTTACTTGAGTAGACATCTGACTGTAGTACTTTTACTTGAGTAGACATCTGACTGTAGTACTTTTACTTGAGTAGACATCTAACTGTAGTACTTTTACTAGAGTAGACATCTGACTGTAGTTCTTTTAATTAAGTAGACATATGACTGTAGTACTTTTACTAGAGTAGACATATGACTGTAGTACTTTTACTTAAGTAGACATCTGACTGTAGTACTTTTAGTTAAGTAGACATCTGACTGTAGTACTTTCACTTGAGTAGACATCTGACTGTATTACTTTTACTAGAGTAGACATCTGACTGTAGTACTTTTACTAGAGTAGACATCTGACTGTAGTACTTTTACTAGAGTAGACATTTGACTGTAGTACTTTTAATTAAGTAGACATCTGACTGTAGTACTTTTACTTTAGTAGACATCTGACTGTAGTACTTTTACTTGAGTAGACATCTGACTGTAGTACTTTTACTTGAGTAGACATCTGACTGTAGTACTTTTGCTTGAACAGACATCTGACTGTAGTACTTTTACTAGAGTAGACATCTGACTGTAGTACTTTTACTTGAGTAGACATCTGACTGTAGTACTTTTACTTGAGTAGACATCTGACTGTAGTACTTTTACTTGAGTAGACATCTGACTGTAGTACTTTTACTTGAGTAGACATCTGACTGTAGTACTTTTACTTGAGTAGACATCTGACTGTAGTACTTTTACTAGAGTAGACATCTGACTGTAGTACTTTTACTTGAGTAGACATCTGACTGTAGTACTTTTACTTGAGTAGACATCTGACTGTAGTACTTTTGCTTGAACAGACATCTGACTGTAGTACTTTTACTTGAGTAGACATCCGACTGTAGTACTTTTACTTAAGTAGACATATGACTGTAGTACTTTTACTTAAGTAGACATCTGACTGTAGTACTTTTACTTGAGTAGACATCTGACTGTAGTATTTTTACTTGAGTAGACATCTGACTGTAGTACTTTTACTAGAGTAGACATCTGACTGTTGTACTTTTACTTAAGTAGACATCTGTAGTACTTTTACTTGAGTAGACATCCAACTGTTGTACTTTTACTTAAGTAGACATCTGACTGTAGTACTTTTACTTTAGTAGACATCTGACTGTAGTACTTTTACTTAAGTAGACATCTGACTGTAGTACTTTTACTTGAGTAGACATTCAACTGTTGTACTTTTACTTAAGTAGACATCTGACTGTAGTACTTTTACTTGAGTAGACATCTGACTGTAGTACTTTTACTTAAGTAGACATCTGACTGTAGTACTTTTACTTAAGTAGACATCTGACTGTAGTACTTTTACTTAAGTAGACATCTGACTGTAGTACTTTTACTTGAGTAGACATCCAACTGTTGTACTTTTACTTAAGTAGACATCTGACTGTATTACTTTTACTTGAGTACACATCTGACTGTAGTTCTTTTAATTAAGTAGACATCTGACTGTAGTACTTTTACTTGAGTAGACATCCGACTGTAGTACTTTTACTAGAGAAGACATCTGACTGTAGTTCTTTTAATTAAGTAGACATCTGACTGTAGTACTTTTACTAGAGTAGACATCTGACTGTAGTTCTTTTAATTAAGTAGACATCTGACTGTAGTACTTTTACTTGAGTAGACATCTGACTGTAGTACTTTTACTTGAGTAGACATCTGACTGTAGTAATTTTACTTAAGTAGACATCTGACTGTATTACTTTTCCTTTAGTAGACATCCGACTGTAGTACTTTTACTTGAGTAGACATCTGACTGTAGTACTTTTACTTGAGTAGACATCTGACTGTAGTACTTTTACTTAAGTAGACATCTGACTGTAGTACTTTTACTTGAGTAGACATCCGACTGTAGTACTTTTACTAGAGAAGACATCTGACTGTAGTTCTTTTAATTAAGTAGACATCTGACTGTAGTACTTTTACTAGAGTAGACATCTGACTGTAGTTCTTTTAATTAAGTAGACATCTGACTGTAGTACTTTTACTTGAGTAGACATCTGACTGTAGTACTTTTACTTGAGTAGACGTCTGACTGTAGTAATTTTACTTAAGTAGACATCTGACTGTATTACTTTTCCTTTAGTAGACATCCGACTGTAGTACTTTTACTTGAGTAGACATCTGACTGTAGTACTTTTACTTGAGTAGACATCTGACTGTAGTACTTTTACTTGAGTAGACATCTGACTGTAGTACTTTTACTTGAGTAGACATCTGACTGTAGTACTTTTGCTTGAACAGACATCTGACTGTAGTACTTTTACTTGAGTAGACATCCGACTGTAGTACTTTTACTTAAGTAGACATATGACTGTAGTACTTTTACTTAAGTAGACATCTGACTGTAGTACTTTTACTTGAGTAGACATCTGACTGTAGTATTTTTACTTGAGTAGACATCTGACTGTAGTACTTTTACTAGAGTAGACATCTGACTGTTGTACTTTTACTTAAGTAGACATCTGTAGTACTTTTACTTGAGTAGACATCCAACTGTTGTACTTTTACTTAAGTAGACATCTGACTGTAGTACTTTTACTTTAGTAGACATCTGACTGTAGTACTTTTACTTAAGTAGACATCTGACTGTAGTACTTTTACTTGAGTAGACATCCAACTGTTGTACTTTTACTTAAGTAGACATCTGACTGTAGTACTTTTACTTGAGTAGACATCTGACTGTAGTACTTTTACTTAAGTAGACATCTGACTGTAGTACTTTTACTTAAGTAGACATCTGACTGTAGTACTTTTACTTAAGTAGACATCTGACTGTAGTACTTTTACTTGAGTAGACATCCAACTGTTGTACTTTTACTTAAGTAGACATCTGACTGTATTACTTTTACTTGAGTACACATCTGACTGTAGTACTTTTACTTAAGTAGACATCTGACTGTAGTACTTTTACTTGAGTAGACATCCGACTGTAGTACTTTTACTAGAGAAGACATCTGACTGTAGTTCTTTTAATTAAGTAGACATCTGACTGTAGTACTTTTACTAGAGTAGACATCTGACTGTAGTTCTTTTAATTAAGTAGACATCTGACTGTAGTACTTTTACTTGAGTAGACATCTGACTGTAGTACTTTTACTTGAGTAGACATCTGACTGTAGTAATTTTACTTAAGTAGACATCTGACTGTATTACTTTTCCTTTAGTAGACATCCGACTGTAGTACTTTTACTTGAGTAGACATCTGACTGTAGTACTTTTACTAGAGTAGACATCTGACTGTAGTTCTTTTACTTGAGTAGACATCTGACTGTAGTACTTTTACTTTAGTAGACATCCGACTGTAGTACTTTTACTAGAGTAGACATCTGACTGTAGTACTTTTACTTGAGTAGACATCTGACTGTAGTACTTTTACTTGAGTAGACATCTGACTGTAGTACTTTAACTTGAGTAGACATCTGACTTTAGTACTTTTACTTGAGTAGACATCTGACTGTAGTACTTTTAATTAAGTAGACATCTAACTGTAGTACTTTTACTTGAGTAGACATCTGACTGTAGTACTTTTACTTGAGTAGACATCTGACTGTAGTACTTTTACTTTAGTAGACGTCTGACTGTAGGACTTTTACTAGAGTAGACATCTGACTGTAGTACTTTTACTTAAGTAGACATCTGACTGTAGTACTTTTACTTGAGTAGACATCTGACTGTAGTACTTTAACTTGAGTAGACATATGACTTTAGTACTTTTACTTGAGTAGACATCTGACTGTAGTACTTTAACTTGAGTAGACATCTGACTGTAGTACTTTTAATTAAGTAGACATCTAACTGTAGTACTTTTACTTGAGTAGACATCTGACTGTAGTACTTTTACTTGAGTAGACATCTGACTGTAGTACTTTTACTTTAATAGACATCTGACTGTAGTACTTTTAATAGAGTAGACATCTGGCTGTAGTACTTTTACTTGAGTAGACATCTGACTGTAGTACTTTTACTTGAGTAGACATCTGACTGTAGTACTTTTACTTTAATAGACATCTGACTGTAGTACTTTTACTAGAGTAGACATCTGACTGTAGTACTTTTACTTTAGTAGACATCTGACTGTAGTACTTTTACTTGAGTAGACATCTGACTGTAGTACTTTTACTAGAGTAGACATCTGACTGTAGTACTTTTACTAGAGTAGACATCTGACTGTAGTACTTTTACTTTAGTAGACATCTGACTGTAGTACTTTTACTTGAGTAGACATCTGACTGTAGTACTTTTACTTGAGTAGACATCTGACTGTAGTACTTTTACTTAAGTAGACATCTGACTGTAGTACTTTTACTTGAGTAGACATCTGACTGTAGTACTTTTACTTGAGTAGACATCTGACTGTAGTACTTTTACTTGAGTAGACATCTGACTGTAGTACTTTTACTTAAGTAGACATCTGACTGTAGTTCTTTTACTTAAAGGGGGGGGGGTGAAACACTCAGTTTCAGTCAATCTCATGTCAATCTTGAGTACCTATAGAGTAGTATTGCATCCTTCATATCTCCGAAAAGTCTTTAGTTTTATTATATTTATAAAAGAAATATGGGCGCATAAAAGAATGACGAGGGCGCAAAGCGGTGACGTCCTCAAGCGTGGAGAAACCCATGGCTATCGATCTCAGCTAATAGATATATGATCCAGAATCAGATCCGGAGGCTGAAATAAATTGAACAGGAGAAGCAGCAACAGCAGGACGTCCGTCTCTGTGGTATGGACTGTATTTAGTGACCTGTCAACATTTGTGTGTCTTTACTCGCAGTTTATGAGGACACGATTCGGTTTATGGACTATTGTATGTGACTAAACCTTAGCAGTAGCAAGCAAAACGGTTTTGCTCGTCAAACTAGTGTAACGTTATACATATAACAACAATGGAGTAACCGTTAGCGCATTTGAATGACGAAGCACGCGATCGCATTGTTTACTGATGTTTACTCAGGCTACGATTATGGGGGTAATATTGTTGCATTATTCCAAACGCAATTTGTTATCCACAAAAAAATTTAAAGCGATTCACAAAAAATAAATAATTCCACAAATTAACAGAATGAGATCCCCAAATATATGCAGGAGTTTCACAAAAATAAATTAGATTCACAAATAAATACAATGATATTTGTAAGAAACAAAAAAATCCACACATGTCAAAAACACACAACTCTGCCTTGCATAAGCTGCATTCATTTGTGAATCGCTTCCTCTGCATTTGTGGATCTCGTCTTGCGCATTTGTGGATCGCAGAACAGCACGTGGATTTTGAAACATTTCTAGCGTCTAGACTCAAAAAATATCCACAAATACGTAGACTCCACCCACCGTCTACTTAAGCCAATCAGATCACGGCCATATCGAGCTGACCAACCGTAGCACGTTCTCGCTCCAACCAATCACGTTTTGGCCAGTGCCGCTGAAAAACAGAGTTACTATCTATATAATCAGATAACGGCCATATCATGCTGACCAGAGCCAAGCTCTCAATTGTTCCAAACAACTCCATCCTGTCAATCTGTTTAAACAGGATATAGCAGGATAGACAGCCTTTTCAGTATAGGCTATTAGCAACAATGTCTGGCAAATATTAACACAATATGTGCATTGACGTCGCCAAGGCTTTACAGTAGCATTTTATTCTGAGGAGAGATAAAGAAGAGAATCTTTATTTGGGTCACGAGAGTACAACATATGATTTTACAGTGTTGAGGGTTGTAGCCAATCACGTGCATTTCTATTGAAAATAATAACCAATTAATTTACCGTGAATGAGAATCCTCTCAGTATCGATCAAAACTAGTTTCATACAGTCTCAAAACGCTGAATTAATTTTAGTGCAAGTTTTTACAGGAATCGTCCCACTATCTACAAATCTTCTCATCATAACAGACAGCACAGACATGATTTAAATAAAGATTTATCGTGAAGTAGTCAGATATTTGTGTTTGACTTTGTAATGTTCCCTAATTAGCCGATGTATTTAACATTCCAGTTCAAAAAGTAACAAATAAATATTACTTTAGTGGTATAAATCGGACTTACTATAAAAATTCATTCAAAATAGAAAAAAAGGTTAATGAGCCAATAAGTGTTCCTCTTCCGCCATCTACTGGCTGTTTTATTTTTAATTTTAATGTTAACGTCCTAAATTATGTTATTTTAACACTTGAAGCATACACCCCAGGTGAATATAAAGGAATGATGCTAGAATAGAGGCTGTAGATAATTTACCCAGGAAAGGAGTTTTAAATGGTGGTTAAAAAAAAAACAGGGCAACCAATATATTCAACTCTTTACATTCAGGTGCTATACGTTATTCCTTGAATGAATATAAACGCATTTGACAGAAAGATCTCAGAGAATCTAAAAACTGTTGAAATGACAGATAGCATCTGGATATAATAGCTTTAGCAGTGATCTCACGTTAGAGACTGCAGTTAGAGTCTGACGATCTATTATATAACAATAAATCAACATGCTTCATAAAAAACATCTTCTGTCAATATTCCTGAGAGACCAATAATGCCATAACATCTCAAAATATGCATTAATTTTTATTTCATCAATTTTCCAGCGAGTGCACTTTAGATAGCCTTACACTGAAATGAATGGTGTTTAATGCTGGAATTATTGGTCGCTCCGTGACACGCGCTGTGCATTCCTCAGTTCCTATGGAAGTGTCCTAATCACTGATCTATATGAGTTATATAGATATATAGAGTTGGATATATAGAGAGAGTTATAGATATATAGATTTATATAGATCAGTGGTCGTAACTCTGTTTTTCAGCGGCACTGGCCAAAACGTGATTGGTTGGAGCGAGAACGTGCTACGGTTGGTCAGCTCGATATGGCCGTGATCTGATTGGCTTAAGTAGACGGTGGGTGGAGTCTACGTATTTGTGGATATTTTTTGAGTCTAGACGCTAGAAATGTTTCAAAATCCACGTGCTGTGCTGCGATCCACAAATGCGCAAGACGAGATCCACAAATGCAGAGGAAGCGATTCACAAATGAATGCAGCTTATGCAAGGCAGAGTTGTGTGTTTTTGACGTGTGGATTTTTTTGTTACTCACAAATATCATTGTATTTATTTGTGAATCTAATTTATTTTTGTGAAACTCCTGCATATATTTGCGGATCTCATTCTGTTGATTTGTGGAATTATTTATTTTTTGTGAATCACTTTACATTTATTTGTGGATAACAATATATTTGTTTGGAATAATGCAACAATATTACCCCCATAGACGATAGCCGACAGCACAGACATTTGAAGCAGATTTACTCACCGGCTGCTTCCAAAGCAGGACCGAACCTTTATCGCTGGGACCGCTCCGTCAAAAACACACTTCTTTGGTATGATTTAGTGAAGTCCTGACAGCAGTGACCGTGGAAATCCGCGATGTTGTGAAGCTTCCCGTCATTTCTGTGTTCAAATCGGGTCAAATGCAGCGCTGCCTTCCCGGAAGGCTGTGCTGAAGCGTTGAAGTCGCTCGACGTCGCCCATAGGAATAAAGTGGAGCGTGGCACGTCATAAGTGTTCATGGACGACTGGATCTGCACCTGAGAGCGTTTATGGGCGTGCATTTTCTCTCTCGCTCTAGTCACGCGCGCGCCCTACCGGGAGAAGAGCCCGTACGGCCCATACAAGGACCTTCCGCTCTGTCGACGTCAAGCCGAGCCATACTCGTGAGAAACCGGAAGGAGTATTTTTAACACAGAAATACTCCATCAAACGTCCAACATTAGTTTTTGAAACTTTGTCTATGTTTAGGATGGGAATCCAAGTCTTTAACAGTGTAAAAAGCTCAGTATGCATGAAACAGCATTTCACCGCCCCTTTAAGTAAATATCCGACTGTAGTACTTTTACTTGTACTTTAGTCACCTTTAGCAAGGGGTATCTGTACTTTTACTCAAGTAATGAAGCTGTGTGCTCTGTAACTCACACAGAAGACGGCCTTGTGCCGGAGGAAATGGCTGGAGTTTTCTCTCTCTAGCTCTTTTAGCCTGACGCATTGTGCGTGTCATCTCGAGGGTGACAGGTTATTGCGGTCCAGGCTGCGCTATAAAACAGATTTACAGATTGTTAGCGTGCAGGTCCCAGGAGGGGTAAATTTCTCAAGCTTGAATGTTTTTGCTACACGGCTCTGGTCTAACAGCTTGTCTTGCATTAAATCCCATCATGCCCCCCTGTGAGATTTCAGGCTGAACAAACACAACATCTCGCTGCAGTTTAACCCCACTCGACCCGAAAACTCAACCTAATCTATTAGACCTTCTGGGCTCAAATAATCAATGCAGGATAATTAGATTATTTTAATGTTATTTATATACTCTTATGGCTCTTATGCATCTGTCTTTAGTGTGTAATGTTGCTGTTTGAGCATGAAAAAGCTCTGCAAATTCACAATATTAAATGATTAACAGGCAGAATAAAGGGGCAGGGCCTGGTTGAGTTAGTCGTGGGTTGAAACCATAGACTGTAAATAGATATGGACGTAGTCTCCATGAAGCGTAAAGTAGAGACCAGCTGGCCATCATGCCTGGATAACAGAAAATGGGCAAAGAGGTGGGATGTGGGCGGAGCTTAAGGTGATGTCATGACTAACAGACAGCAGACAAATGGCTATCCACCTGTCAATCAAAGTGACCACGCCCTTAATTATGCAGAACTTTAAGGCTTTATATAATGTAAATGAATGAGTTATAAAAAGATTCACCCCCCTCACAGTCGTCATGAAGGGCAAAATCAGCCGTATAGGCCAAAACAATAGTTTGTACCAGACTGTAAACATGTTTTATTCTGCTGTAAAGTTGGGCATTTTAACATGAGCTCAATGAGATTCTGCTCCTTGCAGTTTAAGTCACTTCCGTATTGGCTTCAAGAGAAACTGGGGGAGGAGCCACTTGGTTAAAACTGGCAGTGATGGTAAGGGGCAGGATATTTCCCAAACACCAATCACAACACACTGCTCCGGCCAACCAATCATTCTGATTTATTTACACTGTTAAAGTGTTTAGAGTAAGAGTTGATTCTCATGATGAACATGGACATTTCAAAGCACGAGTTAGACATATGATGGAGTTTTTCCATGCCAAATACACTCCTTCAGGATTTACACTTCAAGTTTTGGAACTTTTTTTTGTATAGGAACTTCTCCCGGATGAGCGCACACACACACACACATACACACACACATCATCAAGCTTGGTGCGGGTTACGGGAGCCGTCGGCGGCACTGGCGTTGTGTTTTTAGACGCGAGATCAACAATGTCTCTAAAGAAGTGTGTGTGTGTGTGTGTGTGTGAGGGAAAGATCCCCTTGTTCCACTTCCCAAATAACACAGCTTTAAAGGGGCGGTAAAACACTCAGTTTCAGTCAGTCTCATGTCAATCTTGAGTACCTATAGAGTAGTATTGCATCCTTCATATCTCCGAAAAGTCTTTAGTTTTATTATATTTATAAAAGAAATATAGGCTTTACCGAGTCTTTCCGGAAAAAACCGAGCGCCTGGAGGCGTATCGTGTGGGCGGAGCTAAAGAATGACGAGCGCGCAAAGCGGTGACGTCCTCAAGCGTGGAGAAACCCATCTATCTCAGCTAATACAGATAATGATCCAGAATCAGATCCGGAGGCTGAAATAAACTGAACAGGAGAAGCAGCAGCAGCAGGACGTCCGTCTCTGTGGTATGGACTGTATTTATTGGCCTGTCAACATTTGTCTTTACTCGCAGTTTATGAGGACATGGGTTCGGTTTATGGACTATTGTATGCGACCAAACCTTAGTAGCAAGCAAAACGGTTTTGCACGTCAGACTAGTGTAACGTTATACAGAGAACAACAATGGAGTCCGTTAGCGCATTTGAATGACGAAGCACGCGATCGTGTCGTTTACTGATGTTTACTCACGCGACGATAAGCACAGCACAGACATTTGAAGCAGATTTACTCACCGGCTGCTTCCAAAGCAGGACCGAACCTTTATCGCTGGGACCGCTCCGTCAAAAACACACTTCTTGGAGTGTGGAGATCCACTTTGCGATGCGACTGAAGCATTTCTGCGTTCAAATCGGTTCAAATGCGGCGCTGCCTTCCCGGAATGCTGTGCTGAAGCGTTGAAGTCGCTTGATGTCAAAGTGGAGGAATGAAGTGGAGCGGCGCGGACTATAACCGACAGAAGTGTTCACGGACGACTGGATCTGCACCTGAGAGCGTTTATGGGCGTGCATTTCCTCTCTCGCTCTAGCGCACCCTCCCGGGAGAAGAGCCCGTACGGCCCATACAAGGACCTTCCGCTCTATTAACGTCAAGCCGACCCATACTCGAAAAAAACTCTCCGAAACTTGTGAGAAACCGGAAGGAGTATTTTTAACACAGAAATACTCCATCAAACGTCCAACATTAGTTTTTGAAACTTTGTCTATGTTTAGGATGGGAATCCAAGTCTTTAACAGTGTAAAGAGCTCAGTATGCATGAGACAGCATTTCACCGCCCCTTTAAGGGAACAGTGGATGTAGTTTGTGTTTCCGGAGTTCTGCAAGTGTACACAGCAGGCTGTGAGTGAAACTGCATCAAAATGTGTGTGTTTTGTTGGCAATCGGTGCGCAAGTGCATATAATGTGGACAACACCAACGTATAGTGTGTGTGTGTGTTCTCTCTTTAGCTCCGCCCACTGCACGCCTCCACAGACTCGGCTGTTTTCAGAAAGAATCGGTTCAGTGTATCTGTCTTTTATAAATATGATAAACTAAAGACTCTTGTGAGATATGAAGGATCAACAGTACTCTATAGATACTCAAGATTAACTCGAGACTGCAGAAACTGTGTGTGTGTGTGTGTGTGTGTGTGTGTGTGTGTGTGTGTGTGTGTGTGTGTGTGTGTGTGTGTGTGTGTGTGTGTGTGTGTGAGCCTGTTTATGTGGTTTATGAGGACACAAATTTGTATAACTACATGGGTATTACACTGGTATTACACTATAAATGTGGTTTATGAGGACATATCAAATGTCCTCATAATTCAAATGGCCTTAAAAACATACTAAATGATGTTTTTTTGAGAAAGTAAAAATGCAGAATGTTTCCTGTGATGGGTAGGTTTAGGGGCTGTGTGTGTGTGTGTGTGTGATGGGTAGGTTTAGGGGCAGGGGCAGTGTGTGTGTGTGTGTGTGTGTGTGTGTGTGTGTGTGTGTGTGTGTGTGTGTGTGTGATGGGTAGGTTTAGGGGCAGTGTAAGGGGATAGAAAATACGGTTTGTACGGTATAAAAACCATTAAGCCTATGGAGAGTCCCTGTAAACCACATAGACCAGTGTGTGTGTGTGTGTGTGTGTGTGTGTGTGTGTGTGTGTGTGTGTGTGTGTGTGTGTGTGTGTGTGTGTGTGATGGGTAGGTTTAGGGGCAGTGTAAGGGGATAGAAAATACGGTTTGTACGGTATAAAAACCATTACGCCTATGGAGAGTCCCTGTAAACCACATAGACCAGTGTGTGTGTGTGTGTGTGTGTGTGTGTGTGTGTGTGTGTGTGTGTGTGTGTGTGTGTGTGTGTGTGTGAGTGTTGGTCCCTTTTAATCACATGCATATTCTTTTTTTTAAGGTACTGTGCTCAGTTCATCTGCACGTGTGATTCTCTTCTAATGCGAATGTTTTTCATCCAATAGCTGTTCAGTGTGGAAATCCTGGGACTCCGGCGAACGGGCAGATCTCACGTGTTCATGGCACTAGCTTCTCTCACTCCATCATCTACTCGTGCGCGGATGGATACCGGCTCTCCGGATCGCCTTCCCGGCAATGCCTGGCCAATGGGACGTGGTCTGGCGCCGAGCCCAACTGCACCCGTACGTACTCAAACTGTTAAAGGCTTAAAAACAAAAGAAAGACAGAATGAAATAGCTTAATTTTGGTTTGTTCATCATGCAAAGCTGTTGCATGACTTGGAATTTAGTGCATGGGTCACTTTAAACAATAAGAAAGAAAGAAAGAAAGAAAGAAAGAAAGAAAGAAAGAAAGAAAGAAAGAAAGAAAGAAAGAAAGAACGAACGAAAGAACGAAAGAAAGAACGAAAGAACGAAAGAAAGAACGAAAGAAAGAAAGAACAAAAGAAAGAACGAAAGAAAGAACGAAAGAAAGAAAGAACAAAAGAAAGAACGAAAGAAAGAAAGAAAGAAAGAAAGAAAGAAAATCCCTGATATTCCTGAGTCACTCATGCAGGATTGAAACATGAGGATGAGTTAAAGTGACCCGCTCCTTTAAGTGATGAACTTTACAGTGTGGTCTAATAGCCAGTTTGGTGTATCCGCTCCGAAGTGTCCGTTCTACACAGATTGAATTAGTGTCTGTCAGCGGCTGTGAAAAATATCATTATGGTTGCACTTAAAGGGTTAGTTCACCTGAAAATGAGACTTATGTCATTACCTCCCCCCCCAATGTCGTTCACACACCCGTAAGACCTCCGGTCATCTGCACACATATATATATTTAGTCCGAGAGCGTATGCAAGTGTATGCACACTATACTGTCCATGTCCAGAAAGGGAATAAAAACATCATCACAGTAGTCCATATGAGACATCAGTGGGTTAATTAGAGTCTCTTGAAGCATCCAAAATACATTTGGGTCCAAAAATAACAAAAACTACGACTTTATTCAGCATTGGCTTCTCTTCCGCGTTTGTGTTCAATCCTCAAATAAAGATTCAAACGGTTATGAATCAGTGAATTGATTCATGATTCGGATCGCGTGTCAAACTGCTGAAATCACGAGTAATTGGCGATCCGAATCATGATATTCCCTTTCTGGGCATGGACAGTATAGTGTGCATACACTTGCATAAGCTCTCGGACTAAATATAAAATATCTTAAACTGTGTGTGAAGATGAACGGAGGTCTTACGGGTGTGGAGCGACATTAGGGGGAGGAGTTAATGACATAAACTTCATTGTTGGGTGAACTAACCCTTTAAAGTCTTGCTTCATCTGTTCTGTTCTCCCCACCTGTGTTTCTTGGTAAATGTTGGCAAAGACTTAACGTCATAACAAGACGCCCATTTGTAATTAGCCAAACGGACTGATGTTGCTGCTCAGACCCTGTTCACCTCATGAGGAATCTCATTAAAGCAGCAAGATTTATTACCGCAGACGTCTAAGTAATAGCAGGATGAGATGACAGGCAGAATCAATCTCTCACTGACGTGTAATGCCAGATTAATGTCGGGTATGGGGAAATAATGAGCGAGGGAGTGAGCTGAATTACTCAGCGCTCGGGTATGATGCTCTTTCTTCATCTGACAAGATAAACTGTGGATGTTAAAGGCGACGTCGTTTTAGAAATGGCACAAATGATGAATGTTTTCAGACACGCCCCCCGCCTGACATTGATTGGTCAAGCTGGAAGTCCCGCCCCTAATGCTCGGCGTTAACATGTATTTTGAGAATTTATCATTTTAAAATGTCATTTAATCATTGACATTAATGAAATGGAAAGAGCTCAAAGTTTAACTGTGAAACTAAAACCATAATAAAAATTTAATTTCTTTAAAGAAAGTTACCTGTAATAAAAAACTTAACTTAAACTTAATCTTAAACTTAAACATTACATTTTAACTAGTTGCCAAAGCAACATTTACCATTTTTATATTAAGTTTACTTGAAGTACTAATAACTACAGCTAAAAATACAATTTAATAAAAAAACTATATAGACATAATTTTAAACTATTAAAAATGAGGTAAACATACAACAACAATACTATAACTTTAACTATAAATGAAAACTAAACTAAAAACAGAAAATCTAAAAGGAAAATGTATATAACATTTTTAATATTAAAAACTAAAATAGTGTAAAATATATATAAAAATAATATGAAAACTACTTCAGTGATACTTAAATAAAAAAACACTGATATTTGTATCTGTTAAAATGCATGAGATTGGAAGAAATTTACACCGATCAGGCCATTACATTATAACCACCTTCCTAATATTGTGTTGGTCCCCTTTTGCTGACCCGTCGAGGCATGGACTCCAGTAGACCCCTGAAGGTGCGCTGTTGTATCTGGCACCAAGATGCTAGCAGCAGATCCTTTAAGTCCTGTAAGTAGTGAGGTGTGTCCTCCATGGATCGGACTTGTTTGTTCAGCTCATCCCACAGATGCTCGATTGGATTGAGATCTGGGGAATCTGGAGGCCGAGTCGACGCCTCAAACTGGTTGTTGTGTATGGAGTGATTTTTGTGCCATAATTAAACAAACAAATCCACAATTTTGAAAATAAACACAATCTGCTTTGCAAAGGAAAACTCAACTCGCAAACAAACAGAAAGCGATGTGCAAATACAAAGAACAGTTTGAGCAAAAACGCAGAGGAGTAACAAATATATGTATTGTGTTTTGCAAATAAATGAGTGAGCATGCATATTTCACAAATAAATACAAACCATCCTACAAATTGCATGTAACCTTTGAACAAAAACCACAGCTAGTCCACATAAATGCATACATGTTTGTTACTATCTCTCAGCTTAATTTTCTCACAAATGCAGTTCGCGCTGATTTTCTCACAAATGCAGTTCAGGCAGATTTTCTCACAAATATAGTTGAGCAACTTCCTCTACCAGAACAGCAGATGGCGCTTTGGGTCAATTTACGATTTTCAAACACGTTTTCAGGCGAAAATGAGCGAGGAACCGGATGCAGTATTTCTGTCTTACTGTAGCCTATCTATTATTAATCATTTTGAGATTTTCACTTTGTCAACCCTATTTAAAAAAACAAAAAAAAACATAAAAATATATAGATATTATTGTGACCAACAAGTGCAAAACCAGTAGTGACATTATGGCTGAAAACATTTTAGCTAGGGCTAGTTTTTTCTCATTAAAATGCATACATCCATCCTCCATATCATTTATCCACTGTAGTGTAACGGGATATAAAAAGTATTTACTTTTATGTAATTTGTACATTTGATGATAGTGTAAGGGTGTATCGTGTCACAATATACTGCAATAAAAAAATGCAACAATATGTATTGTGGATTAAAGTTTAGACAGATTTAGTTTTGTATATGTTACTGTCACATTAAATATGGTAAATCCTGATAAAATAAAATATATTTTAAGCAGAGTAGGCTATATATTATAAGCAGAATGATTAATATTTGTTTTTCTGCTGTCACCATTTCCCTGTGTATGGGGGAGAATTGGACCAAGCCCAGCCAACTATAGTTCACCTCTGATGCAATATAAAATTTAGCACTTTAATGAACACTGTTAAAACTATACCATTTTAACTATTTTTGTTCAAAGTATTGTGGGTGTATTGCACTGCAGGGTCGTAACCACCATAGACATTGAAGGGGAAAAGTCCCCCCCCCCCCCCCCCAATAATTAGAAAGGGCCAAATTGAAGAGAAAAGTCCCCCCCCCCACTCCCCACTCCCCCCAAGAGGCTCTGTATGTTGTTGTTGGGATGACAAAAAAGTTTAAAAGTAACATTTTAGTCTGTTTTGCCTCAGGTCTAACTGTGCTTGTCAATGTCAAGAGATGGCCAATCATTTGCGTTCTCTTTTGGCTTGTGCATACAGCCTTCACACACAGACGAGCCAATCTATCACTTAATGCCGTTGCGGAGAGAGACACTCTATTCCCTGCTCTTAATATGGACTGCATTTATATAGCGCTTTTATCCAAAGCGCTTTACATTTTGCCTCACATTCACCCATTCATACACCGACGGTGATGTCAGCCATGTAAGGCGCCATCCAGCTCGTCGGGAGCAGCTGGGGTTGGGTGTCTTGCTCATGGACACTTCGACACTTGGTCAGGTGGAACCGGGGATTGAACCACCAACCTTCTGGTTTGTAGACAATCTACATGAACCACTGAGCCACTGCCGCCCCATACAATCATACAATAATATACAATCATTGAATATCTTTGATTTTAATGAAGAAGAAAAGAAAAAAAACTACATAAGAGCGGATTAGAACCAGAAACCTTTGACACGGTTAACATAAATTCTACCACCAGACCAGCAAGGTATACAGATGTATAGAAGCCGCTCGATGTATTTATTCACTAAGGCGAAGAATCTTGGGACTAATAATTTATTTAACACAAATTAATGCAAATATTGTTTGTGAATAGTCCCAAAAGGCTTATTCCCTCCCCCCAAAAAATTAGTGAATTATTACATGCCTGAAATCTGCTGTTTTGGAAGAGAATTGCATTTGTGAGAAAATCAGCCTGAACTGCATTTGCACATCGCTCTGTTTCTTTGCAAGTCGTGTTTTCCTTTGCAAAGCAGATCGTGTTTGTTTGCAAAATGATGGATTTATTTGTTTAATTATGGCACAAAATTCATTCCATAGTTGTGCTCCTCAAACCATTCCTGAAGCATGTGCGCTTTGTGTCAGGAGCATTATCCTGCTGGAAGAGCCACAGCCACCAGAATACCGTTTCCATCAAAGGCTGAACATGGTCTCAGCAATGCTTAGGTAGGTGGAGCGTGTCAAAGTACCATCCACATGGATGGAGGACCCAAGGTTTCCCAGCAGAACATTGCCCAAAGCATCACACTGCCTCCGCCGGCTCGCCTTCTTCCCATAGTGCATCCTGGGGCCATGTGTTCCTCAGGTAAGCCACACACACACACACGGCCATCCACGTGATGTAAAAGAACACGTGATTCCTTAGACCAGGCCACCTTCTTCTGTGGTCTGTGGTCCAGTTCTGATGCTCACGTGCCACTGTTGGTGCTTTTGGCAGGGGTCAGAGGTCACCCTGACTGGTCCATACGCAACAAACTGAGCTGCTCTGTGTATTCTGACAGCTTTCTATCAGAACCAGCATTAACTTCTGGAGCAGTTTGAGCTCCAGTAGCTCGTCTGTTTGATCGGACCACACGGGCCAGCCTTCGCTCCCCACGTGCATCAATGAGCCTTGGCCGCCCATGACCCTGTGGCCGGTTCTCCACTGGTCCTTCCTTGGAGCACTTTTGATAGATACTGACCACTGCAGACCGGGAACAGCCCACAAGAGCTGCAGTTTTGGAGATGCTCTGACCCAGTCGTCTAGCCGTCACAATCTGGCCCTTGTCAAACTCACTCAAATCCTTACGCTTGCCCATTTCTCCTGCTTCACACACATCAACTCTGAGGACAAAATGTTCACTTGCTGCCTAATATATCCCACCCACTAACAGGAGCCGTGATGAAGAGATCATCAGTGTCAGTGGTCATAATGTTTTGCCTGATCGGTGTATATAAACCTGGTTATTTTGTATTTACTGTACATTTAGGCCTTTTTTAAACACCTTATCCTGTCATGTCAGCTTCATTTCCACAGCGCTTTATACAATTTTCAGAGCAGCTTCACCATAATAAGCAGGAAAATCATTTTGATGTAAACTTCATCAAATATGATATACGTTCCTGGTCTTATTGTGCACAATTTATCTGTATGTTATTTATATTTTTAAAATGTTACAGTATATGGTTTCTATGGCATATTCTGCTCTTTATATGTGGATCGAGAAACTACTTCAATTTAATCAATAAAATTTAATTTTTCCATTTGGGGTCGATACGGTATTTTTTATGTTTTTGCAATAGTCTTTGGTAATCCTGCTTATCAATGCTCTGAGGGTCTAAATGTTGTTTAACTGAAGATGTGCTTCTGTTTGAGCCATTCTTCATCTGTAGCATCTTAACCCTGAGGCTTGACCATTATACTGTCAGTCCGACAGGCAGAACTGTAACAGAAGCGTCCAGAATAATCGTGTGTTTAGTTATATTTCCCCTAGAGATGGTCTTGAAACCATAAACAGTTTCATGATGTTGTGTGTGATTGTTCTTCTGCTCTGATAGTGATCAGCTGCGGGGATCCCGGCGTCCCTGCCAACGGCCTGAGGTTCGGCGAGGACTTCACCATCGGCCAGAATGTGAGTTATTCCTGCCAGCCGGGGTACGTGATGGAGAACGGGAGCGCCACGGTCCGCACCTGCACCCGCAACGCCACCTGGAGCGCCATCTTACCCTCCTGCCAAGGTACAGGCTTTGTTTGGTGCAGTTACAGTACTGAGAACTTCTGGTGGCTTGCCAAGGCTTTGAGTGCCACAAACACACAGATGTTGCTCTGAAGTTGCCAAGATGCCTTGAGTTGTAAATGGGCCGTTGTTTATGAAAGAGAGAGAGAGAGAGAGAGAGAGAGAGAGAAAGAGAGAGAGATGAATATTTGACAACCCTCTCAATAAAATATAATAAATTACATGAAAGACAAATCCAAATTTCATATCTGGAAGCCGGGCTAAGTGAGCAAACACTGTTACTGCACTCCTGTCACGTTAGGGGTGTGTGATACCTCCAAAATCCACACACACGACACCTTGTTGCTATCAATTGTTTAGACACATCACACATCTCTAGGCCAGACCCTCAGTCCCTCCTCAGAGACCAAATACACACTTTAGAAAACAAGAAACAGTCAGTGGTTCTCTTTAGAAAAATCATAACTAGAAAGAATAATTTTAATAAAATAGGAAGATAAATATTAATTAATTGATTATTGATATATATATATATATATATTAGGACTGGGCAAGTAAACGCGTTATTATTGCGTTAACGCATTTATTAATTAACGCCGACAATAATTTTATTGCGCATTAACGCAGTTATTTATTATTATATTGAAAGGCCGTTGCTCACTGCCTCTGAATACACACACAGACAAACCATTGGTCAGGAGAATACACACACAGACAAACCATTGGTCAGGAGAATACACACACAGACAAACCATTGGTCAGGAGAATACACACACAGACAAACCATTGGTCAGGAGAATACACACACAGACAAACCATTGGTCAGGAGAACACACACAGACAAACCATTGGTCAGGAGAATACACACACAGACAAACCATTGGTCAGGAGAATACACACACAGACAAACCATTGGTCAGGAGAATACACACACAGACAAACCACTGGTCAGGAGAATACACACACAGACAAACCATTGGTCAGGAGAATACACACACAGACAAACCATTGGTCAGGAGAATACACACACAGACAAACCATTGGTCAGGAGAATACACACACAGACAAACCATTGGTCAGGAGAACGTAGCGCTGTCTGTAGCCTAAGCCAAGGGCTGACATTCTGGGACAAATAAAATATAAAAATAACCAAAAACGCGAGAATGATTCAGATTTTTTGGTTGTTTTTATTATATTCAATGTAAATTGCGATTGATGAGTGTATCTCTGCCTCTGGTACGTTAGTCGCGTTGAGGCTCGCGCTGCCCGTCTCTGAGAGACATTCGTGGAGAAATCAAATCAATTGAGCAGCGATATAAACTCACAGAAGAAACATACTGGGGTCAAACTGAGCTTTTTGTAGCTGCTGATATTTATGATTTATGATATTGTTAATAACACAAGTCGACTTTGCAATCGTGAATTGTGTAGCATGAATGGTGTAGCCTAGTTCAATAAACAGTAGCCTAATTAATATTATATTACGTACATTTTAGATCCAAACAACCTTTTTTTTGTTCCATTTCACCGATGATTTCACCGACGACAATAGTTCCAGAGGAAAGCAGCACTCAGCGCGGTGTTTTGTTACTGAATGATTCAGTGTTTTGAATGAATCATTTGAATAAACGACTCGATGACTCGCTCACGAAGACGATCACTTGCTGCCCCCTATTGGAGGTTATGTTTAAATGTATGATTGCATGTTTTATTGAGAACATCAATCTTATAACATCATTTATTGCAGCTGTATTTTTGCAGTTTAAATTATTTAATTTGATTGGTAACAGCCTATAGTGTCTTTACTATTATAACTGAATTAATTAATCAAATGTGAGAATTTAACATGAAAGATGATGCATACATTTAGATACAAGATTTAAAAAAATGGCCTTTATAAAATTAAATAACCCCCTGGGGTGAATATCACAAATATGCAGATTTAAGTCGGCCTAAAGCTGACAGAACACTGATGAGAATATTACTACAGAATCAATATATGTATACCACCAATTTAATTTAATTTGATTAAATGAATTTGAGAATTTAATTTTGCGCATACTGAGATTTATCGCGATTAAACATTTTAATCGTTGCCCAGCACTGATATATATATATATATATATACATGTATATTAAAGGACAACTCCGGTGAGAAATGAACCTAGGGGTAATTAACAGATGGTTAGCGAGTAGATCGTTCTCTGGGATGCGTTTTCTTGAAAATCGAATGTAAAGAGTTTTATCTCTAAAAACAGATTAGCTTATAACACTAGTCTATGGGGCACAGAGTAGACACAGGGTGGTAAAATTAAATGGCTAGTTAATACCACTAACAAGGCTCAAAATAGCCTCACACTAACACGGCAGCATAATGAGGGTCCCTACATGCAAACCGAAGCATTGAGAACTTTGTAAGTGTTCAAACAGTTTAATAAGAAGATACGTTGTAAACATAGTGCCTTAAGGTACACGGTGCGATTTTTGCTGTCGTACGAACTCGCAGACGTTTTTTTTTTTTCTCGGGAGAAATCGCGTGGACATCGTGGATGCTCGTATGGTCGCGGCTCGCACCGTGTGAGAGGAAATACGAGACGAGCCGAGCACGTTAAGAGCACCTCCCGACCTTACGATCATTTTTTAAACATGTTTAAAAAGTTCGGGGAGTCGGCCCGATTTTTACCAGCATATGGCTGTCCCCTATTGCCAAATCATGCACAAGCACCTCACATACGCTCAATCTATATGACTCTTATTAGCTCAGTGGCTACCACATACTGTTCACACACACACACACACACACACACTTTCTCTCTCTCACGTGCACTCTTCTCTCTCCCTCTGGTTGTTTCGGTTAAAAGGAATGGCTTTTCTCTGCTTTTCAACAAATCATTTTCACACCTTTTTTCTTTATTTTTTGTATCTAAAACTATAGCAGCAACATTGAAAGCTCCGGTGTCTGTGTTACATGAAAACTCGTGTGATCGCGGCCGGCTCGCGGTGCAAACAGTCGTGCCGTGTACCAGCTGATTTGATGTGATAATCAAATTAAATGACTCGTAGCGTCTGCAATATCTCACGACCTTCCGAGTGTCCGAATTCGCACAGTGTACGCCCGCCTTTACGCGTTCACGGACAGGCACCATCTCGAAAAACAGTCTCGACTAATCGATCTACGAGCGCTGTTCTAAGTGAGCTGGTCAATAGGAATTAAGTTTGTGAAATGTAATAACATGGACATTTTTAGTTTTATTTATTTATTTTCTCTGTTGTGTTCAGTGTTTTCTTCCGGAAACAACGAACCATATGAGATTCCAAGTCACAGTTCATCACTTAGCAGAGCTCTCGTGGCTCGATGAGTCGAGACTGTTTTCCAAGATGGCGCCTGTCCGTGAACGCGTAATGCACTATGTCTATAAACTGTCTTCTTATTAAACTGTTTGTACTCTTACAAAGGTCTCAATGCATGTAGGGACCCTCATTATGCTGCCGTGTTAGTGTGAGGCTATTTTTAGCCTTGTTAGTGGTATTAACTAGCCATTTAATTTCACTACTGTGTGCCCCATAGACTAGTGTTATAAGCTAATCTGTTTTTAAAGATAAAACTCTTTACATTCGATTTCCATGAAAACGCATCCCAGAGAACGATCTACTTGGTAACCATCTGTTAATTACCCCTAGGTTCATTTCTCACCAGAGTTGTCCTTTAAAACACCAGTGAACCACTGTACCCTTTCAATATTAATATATATTTTTGTTTGTTTATTTATGTTTACCATTTGTTACCATTTACTAGGGCTGGGCGATATGGCCAAAATTTCATATCCCGATATAGCTCATTTGATATCCCGATAACGATATACATAACGTTATAGCAATTTTTCTGTTAATTCAGTTTATGAATAATCTATACAAAATTGCAATGTGAAAATGCAGTTTGAAATGATATATATATAAAAAAACAAATAAAGGTAGTATGGACTACATTTTTATTTTATTTAGAACCTTTTATTCAAGCAAGACAGTTGGTAAAGCTAACACCTGCCTAGGGATGTTAACCGATGACCATTTGACCGATGGTTGACCGTATCAACGTTAACCGATCAAAGTTGTCAGTAAAAAAAAAAAAAAGTGATCTCTAAATTAGGCTATTATAGACAGTGGACTTAACGCTACTACAGTTAGCCATCTCATTCCAAAATCTTTTCATGTGAAGTGAACATATCCCTCGCACTCAATTTTTCATAACTCGCCTGTTTGTACTTACTAAACCAATAAAAACATTTGACGCGAGGTCACAGCGCTTGGGTTTGCGCGCTCACAAGGTTTGCAAAAAGTAAACAGGCTAAACACTCGAGGTTAGAGCCAGGGCAGACGACAATATGAAGCGTGCATTTCGCTTAAAATGGACTTACATTTGGAAATATTTTACATCTACATTTCAGTGGTAACACATGATCGTTGATGTTGATCGTCTTTCTTTATTATTAGCACTACCTCGAACTAAAGTGGCGTCTCTTCGGAGCTGTCATTTTCTTAAATGAGCCGCGGCAATGTTTCAAATGAGCTCATAACGCTAGACAAATGCCTTTATTTTCAACGCGATCACCTTGCTTGTACCCAAACCATTTCGAAACTAAGGAGCCATTGTCCTCAGATTACAAACAAGCTCCACGGCGGCGCATTTGCGGGACTCGTGTTTCGCGCTGTGGGGGATTTAAAAAAGTGACGTGAGTGGAAGGGAGACGTGTGTGTGTGTGTGTGTGTGTGTGTGTGTGTGTGTGTGTGTGTGTGTGTGTGTGTGTGTGTGTGTGTGTGTGTGTGTGTGTGTGTGTGTGTGTGTGTGTGTGTGTGTGTGTGTGTGTGTGTGTGTGTGTGTGTGTGTGTGTGTGTGTGTGTGTGTGTGTGTGTGTGTGTGTGTGTGTGTGTGTGTGAGAGAGAGACAGAGAGACACAGAGAGAGAGGGAGCACGGCTCGCGGCTGTTATTTCAAATAGAGTAGCATATTTTAAACTAATCGGTTAACCGGTTTCAACCGGCTAATGAGGCTCGGTGGTCGGTCAAGAAAATGTTTAGTTTTCGCCATCCCTACACCTGCCATTAAAATATTTCAATATATGGCTATATGGTGTGCCACGCGTAAAAGCCCGTTGCAGCGTCTGTGTCTGAAGTTTGTTTTGCGCGCTTATGCACCACTCTGGCATAATTATTACCCTGGTCTGAACCGCGTATACTACCGTCTTCCTCCATGTTTGTTTATGTATTGCACCGTGCATGGGCATGCCGTGGCGTGAGGTGCATCTTGACGTAAAATTCTGCTGTAAACGCCTTATCGTGGCGTAAGCGATAGAGCCTAATATAAAACGATAGACATTTTCTATCGTCCAGACGATATATTTCGTCATATCGCCCAGCCCTACCATTTACCATTTTTAAATGTCCAATAATGAAAGCTATTTTACAAAATATGTAATAATAATTTTAATTAACAATTTTATTACAACCACAAATATTGATATTTATTTATTTGTTTCTTTATTTGTTTATGTTTAGCATTTATGTTTTTAAATGTCCATAAATGAAAGCTATTTTATAATATATGTTATAATATTTTATTTTTTCCAATTGTTTTACTACTGCAACTAATTTTCATTCATTCCATATCCTAAAGAGATCCCTTTGTTTTTTTACTGATAAAACCTAGAGCTGTCAATGGAACAAATTGTACATTTCATATTCAAAAAAAAAAATGTCTCTCTCCTATTTTCATCTCTCAAACCCTTTCATAGGACATTTAGCAGTTTATTAGGTGTTATTTAGCTGTTTTGACATGCATTGTGAAATATGTAAAACTGTAAGCAGCCGTTCTCCTCTATTAGATAACGGCAGTGTTTCATTTTATCACCTTTGTGTATTTCACAGGTCGCTTTAATGACTGGAACCATTCCACTGTTTCTGCATTGATTCCATCTGGGCTTTGTGTTATGCGTCATTTGTGGCATTCATTCTCCTAGATTTTTTATCCGATATCAGATTTTCTTTGACAGCCCACATGCTCAAAACCGTTTACAAATCACTGAGAGGAAGCTTTCCTTCCTCCGGCGTTCTCATTAGTGCTAAAACACTATTGACAGTTGTTGTGTTTTGTGTTTTCACCATCCTCATTACAGCATTAGCTCTTGACGTTTGTGAGCATGAATATCCAGACCTGTTTTTCCACACTCGATACCGTCTTGTTTGCTAAAGTACTCTGCACTGCGTAGTGTACGTGGAAATGGGGGACATTAAAATTCTGAGAACAAACACACCGAGAGCAAATTGCTCGCTGAGATCCTGCAGAGAAACATCAACGTCCTAATAGAGCGTAATGCAGTCATTAGAAAGCCATTTCTCTGGCCGGGCGTGGATGGACTGTGAGTGATTCGTGGCTGGACGGACCCTCAGGCCAGGAGTCTGCCGAAAGGCTTTTCTGCCCGAGGGATCATCTCTCTCTCTGTTTCTCCTTCATTGCTCTGCGTTTCACCATCCGCAGACAGTGAAGGCCGTCAGAGTCCAGTGACCTCTGTGAGATTAGCATTCTTACACACACACTGCAGAGTATCAGTCACTTGAGAGTGTCTGCTCAGATCTGACAATCTCTTTCCAGTTTAACCAATAGCGAGAGTGGCTACTGTAGCAGGTGGAGAGTTTGGGGCGTGGCTACTGTAGCAGGTGGAGAGTTTGGGGAGTGGCTACTGTAGCAGATGGAGAGTTTGGGGAGTGGCTACTGTAGCAGGTGGAGAGTTTGGGGAGTGGCTACTGTAGCAGGTGGAGAGTTTGGGGTGTGGCTACTGTAGCAGATGGAGAGTTTGGGGTGTGGCTACTGTAGCAGATGGAGAGTTTGGGGAGTGGCTACTGTAGCAGGTGGAGAGTTTAGGGTGTGGCTACTGTAGCAGATGGAGAGTTTGGGGAGTGGCTACTGTAGCAGATGGAGAGATTGGGGAGTGGCTACTGTAGCAGATGGAGAGTTTGGGGTGTGGCTACTGTAGCAGATGGAGAGTTTGGGGTGTGGCTACTGTAGCAGATGGAGAGTTTGGGGTGTGGCTACTGTAGCAGATGGAGAGTTTGGGGTGTGGCTACTGTAGCAGGGGGAGAGTTTGGGGAGTGGCTACTGTAGCAGATGGAGAGTTTGGGGTGTGGCCACTGTAGCAGGGGGAGAGTTTGGGGAGTGGCCACTGTAGCAGATGGAGAGTTTGGGGTGTGGCTACTGTAGCAGGTGGAGAGTTTGGGGAGTGGCTACTGTAGCAGATGGAGAGTTTGGGGAGTGGCTACTGTAGCAGGTGGAGAGTTTGGGGAGTGGCTACTGTAGCAGGTGGAGAGTTTGGGGTGTGGCTACTGTAGCAGATGGAGAGTTTTGGGTGTGGCTACTGTAGCAGGTGGAGAGTTTGGGGAGTGGCTACTGTAGCAGGTGGAGAGTTTGGGGCGTGGCTACTGTAGCAGGTGGAGAGTTTGGGGAGTGGCTACTGTAGCAGATGGAGAGATTGGGGAGTGGCTACTGTAGCAGATGGAGAGTTTGGGGTGTGGCTACTGTAGCAGATGGAGAGTTTGGGGCGTGGCTACTGTAGCAGGTGGAGAGTTTGGGGCGTGGCTACTGTAGCAGGTGGAGAGTTTGGGGTGTGGCTACTGTAGCAGATGGAGAGTTTGGGGAGTGGCTACTGTAGCAGGTGGAGAGTTTGGGGCGTGGCTACTGTAGCAGGTGGAGAGTTTGGGGCGTGGCTACTGTAGCAGATGGAGAGTTTGAGGAGTGGCTACTGTAGCAGATGGAGAGTTTGGGGTGTGGCTACTGTAGCAGATGGAGAGTTTGGGGTGTGGCTACTGTAGCAGGGGGAGAGTTTGGGGAGTGGCTACTGTAGCAGATGGAGAGTTTGGGGTGTGGCCACTGTAGCAGGGGGAGAGTTTGGGGAGTGGCCACTGTAGCAGATGGAGAGTTTGGGGTGTGGCTACTGTAGCAGGGGGAGAGTTTGGGGAGTGGCTACTGTAGCAGATGGAGAGTTTGGGGTGTGGCTACTGTAGCAGATGGAGAGTTTGGGGTGTGGCTACTGTAGCAGGTGGAGAGTTTGGGGTGTGGCTACTGTAGCAGATGGAGAGTTTTGGGTGTGGCTACTGTAGCAGGTGGAGAGTTTGGGGAGTGGCTACTGTAGCAGAGGGAGAGTTTGGGGTGTGGCTACTGTAGCAGATGGAGAGTTTGAGGAGTGGCTACTGTAGCAGGTGGAGAGTTTGGGGCGTGGCTACTGTAGCAGATGGAGAGTTTGGGGCGTGGCTACTGTAGCAGATGGAGAGTTTGGGGAGTGGCTACTGTAGCAGGTGGAGAGTTTGGGGTGTGGCTACTGTAGCAGATGGAGAGTTTGAGGAGTGGCTACTGTAGCAGATGGAGAGTTTGGGGTGTGGCTACTGTAGCAGATGGAGAGTTTGGGGTGTGGCTACTGTAGCAGATGGAGAGTTTGGGGCGTGGCTACTGTAATTTATGTTCAGATTAAAATATAAAGTACATATTTTAAAAACCTTCCAGTTTTGTTGTCATGATGTCAAATTCTGATAAGTTTTGGATAGCAAGATTACTCTAGAGCCGCAGAATGAATAAATATAAACATTTTCAGTAGGCCAATATTTGATAATTTGCATCAAATCGTGTTTTTGAAAAAAAAATAAGCCAGTTCTAGGATTTAAAAATTTTTAGACTTAAAAAATAGAAATTCTGACTATAACTCTATATAAAATAATCCTAAGTTTTGGATTAAAGAAAATCACAATATAAATTATTTATACAGTTATATTTAAATCATGTTAGTAACAAGAAACAAGAAACATTTGTGTGGATGGCAGTGTGTGTGTGCACGTGTTCTGCACTTTTCAGGTGTGTTTACAGAGCTGTCCACTTTATTTTCAGGCCAAAACTTTAGTCGATATTCTCTCACATCAGTAAACATCATGATGGTAAGTGTTTGCTGGAGGGTAAAAGGGTAGCTGCAGTTAGTTGGAAAAAGATTTGGAAGTCTTTTCAAAGCACCTTGGCTGAGAATAAAGGTGATGTTTTGGATGAAATGCTTTCTACTTGGCAGCGCTGTGGTTTACCTCGGGTCAGCCGTGCAGATGAGCAGCGGTGACGCAGCGTGTCTGTCATCCACACTGAGCAGCCTCAGGGACTGGCTTGAGCGATGGGCCTTTCTACGTGCAACACATGCTGAGCAACTGCAGAACACACACAAACATGTCCTGTCGAGCGCACACACCTGCCAGTGGCTGCTGCGCTTCAGCGCTTTTAAAGCCCCGCCCCAAACTCACACCATTGGCTGAGCCGGGACTTGTTGATATTTTGGACCAATCAAACAATTTATGGTTGCTCTGAATGTAGGACCCTACAGGCGATGAGAAAAACACGGATAGAATCACGGAATCCATTCATAATGACGGAATTTACTGTAAACCGCAGAATTTCCCGAATGTTTTACATTTCTGATGAATAAATAAAAAGCAGGTCAAATCACGATATAGACTAGTGTGTGTGACTATTAAACAGCAAAATGAGTATTTAAATGTGAATCCTGCATGTTCTGTGTGTGTGAATGAATAGATTTAACACACACACACACACACAGAGAAGCACGTGTGAAACTCACCGTGTTTTCAGCCTCAATATGACGACATGAATGCATGAACTTCATCTCCAAAGCCGCTTCATCAACAGTTTACCGTTTAATTTGAAAAAACGTAATAAATATATTACTGTTGTAATGAAGAATTTAGCTATTTCTCATTGTGATAATAATACTAACACTTATAATAATAATAAATTATTAAAAAGTTAATTTTCAAGTAATAATTTAAAAACAATCCATGTTTTGCAGCACTTTGTTTGACAATTTTTTATTTATTTCATACGATTAAAAGATAAAATTAAATAAAATGTATGTTTTATTCCTTAATTTGATGAACACAGAATTTCTGTAGAAAAAAAATTAATATATATATATATATATATATATATATATATATATATATATATATATATATATATATATATATACATACAGTCTTGTTCAAAATAATAGCAGTACAATGTGACTAACCAGAATAATCAAGGTTTTTCGTATATTTTTTTATTGCTACGTGGCAAACAAGTTAGCAGTAGGTTCAGTAGATTCTCAGAAAACAAATGAGACCCAGCATTCATGATATGCACGCTCTTAAGGCTGTGCAATTGGGCAATTAGTTGAATTAGTTGAAAGGGGTGTGTTCAAAAAAATAGCAGTGTGGCATTCAATCACTGAGGTCATCAATTTTGTGAAGAAACAGGTGTGAATCAGGTGGCCCCTATTTAAGGATGAAGCCAACACTTGTTGAACATGCATTTGAAAGCTGAGGAAAATGGGTCGTTCAAGACATTGTTCAGAAGAACAGCGTACTTTGATTAAAAAGTTGATTAGAGAGGGGAAAACCTATAAAGAGGTGCAAAAAATGATAGGCTGTTCAGCTAAAATGATCTCCAATGCCTTAAAATGGAGAGCAAAACCAGAGAGACGTGGAAGAAAACGGAAGACAACCATCAAAATGGATAGAAGAATAACCAGAATGGCAAAGGCTCAGCCAATGATCACCTCCAGGATGATCAAAGACAGTCTGGAGTTACCTGTAAGTACTGTGACAGTTAGAAGACGTCTGTGTGAAGCTAATCTATTTTCAAGAATCCCCCGCAAAGTCCCTCTGTTAAAAAAAAGGCATGTGCAGAAGAGGTTACAATTTGCCAAGAACACATCAACTGGCCTAAAGAGAAATGGAGGAACATTTTGTGGACTGATGAGAGTAAAATTGTTCTTTTTGGGTCCAAGGGCCACAGGCAGTTTGTGAGACGACCCCCAAACTCTGAATTCAAGCCACAGTACACAGTGAAGACAGTGAAGCATGGAGGTGCAAGCATCATGATATGGGCATGTTTCTCCTACTATGGTGTTGGGCCTATTTATCGCATACCAGGGATCATGGATCAGTTTGCATATGTTAAAATACTTGAAGAGGTCATGTTGCCCTATGCTGAAGAGGACATGCCCTTGAAACGGTTGTTTCAACAAGACAATGACCCAAAACACACTAGTAAACGGGCAAAGTCTTGGTTCCAAACCAACAAAATTAATGTTATGGAGTGGCCAGCCCAATCTCCAGACCTTAATCCAATTGAGAACTTGTGGGGTGATATCAAAAATGCTGTTTCTGAAGCAAAACCAAGAAATGTGAATGAATTGTGGAATGTTGTTAAAGAATCATGGAGTGGAATAACAGCTGAGAGGTGCCACAAGTTGGTTGACTCCATGCCACACAGATGTCAAGCAGTTTTAAAAAACTGTGGTCATACAACTAAATATTAGTTTAGTGATTCACAGGATTGCTAAATCCCAGAAAAAAAAATGTTTGTACAAAATAGTTTTGAGTTTGTACAGTCAAAGGTAGACACTGCTATTTTTTTGAACACACCCCTTTCAACTAATTGCCCAATTGCACAGCCTTAAGAGCGTGCATATCATGAATGCTGGGTCTCATTTGTTTTCTGAGAATCTACTGAACCTACTGGTAACTTGTTTGCCACGTAGCAATAAAAAATATACTAAAAACCTTGATTATTCTGGTTAGTCACATTGTACTGCTATTATTTTGAACAAGACTGTATATATATATATATATATATATATATATATATATATATATATATATATATATATATATATATATATATATATATATATATATATATATATATATATATATATATATATATATATATATATATATATATATATATATAAAATAAAACTTGATTTGTATGAATAGACAGGGATAATAATTACAGAATTTTTATATTTTGGCTTTGTAATTGCTCAAAATGGCAGCTTTAATGCATGTTTTGTATGAAGTATGTGAAAGTACGCACAAACACTTAGTATGTGAAATAGAGTTACCGGACCTGTTAACTGAACAGTCTTGTTGCTTTAATAAGTAAGGTTGCATGAATCAATTTTATTGCTGCGGATTTAACATTCAACAGTCTTCGGAGAGACGAGAACACAGCTTTTTCAGTTTTTAACCTTCTTAGCTTCATCATCATCATCATCATCATCATGCGCTTGAAGCAGTCTCCACAAACCTACGGTGATTTATTATGCATTATACATCCTTTATCTTATACATGAAGGCTTTCAGTCATGCAGGTCACTGTAGTTCAGCTAAACTTTGTCCAAAGCTGCTGCTCGTGCTTTATCCTTTGGATTTTGACTTTGATTGGGTCGGACAGTTCGGCAAACTCTGGGGCGATGCTTCTGGAGTCAGCACTCGTCTGTTTACTGAAGGCTTACGGCCAGTGTCTCTTCAGCGGCGGATATTCTGTCCCTCCTTCACACTTAATCTCCAAAAGCTACGAGCCGCTCTCAGAGGGTTTCCAGCTCCTCCAGATCAGCCGTGCAACGCATATCTTCCTACTGAAGAGAACTGTATGAAGCACAAAGCTGCCAGGAGCAGTTCATTAACTCGCCCTCACATCGCTGCTTCGAACGCACATAACTTTATATTCTTCAATAATAAAACATTTGAAGGAAAGTCATTTTATAGGAACTGGTGAGATGCAAAAATGCAGATTTGACAACACATTTAGCAACTTTCTCACAATTGTTTTTGTGTTCATATACATATAACATTATGACCGGTGAACTGAATAACACTGATGATCTCTTCATCACGGCTCCTGTTAGTGGGTGGGATATATTAGGCAGCAAGTGAACATTCTGTCCTCAGAGTTGATGTGTGTGAAGCAGGAGAAATGGGCAAGCATAAAGATTTGAGCCAGTTTGACAAGGGCCAGATTGTGACGGCTAGACGACTGGGTCAGAGCATCTCCAAAACTGCAGCTCTTGTGGGCTGTTCCCGGTCTGCAGTGGTCAGTATCTATCAAAAGTGCTCCAAGGAAGGACCAGTGGAGAACCGGCCACAGGGTCATGGGCGGCCAAGGCTCATTGATGCACGTGGGGAGCGAAGGCTGGCCCGTGTGGTCCGATCAAACAGACGAGCTACTGGAGCTCAAACTGCTCCAGAAGTTAATGCTGGTTCTGATAGAAAGCTGTCAGAATACACAGAGCAGCTCAGTTTGTTGTGTATGGGGCGGCATAGCCGCTGACCAGTCAGGGTGACCTCTGACCCCTGACCCCGCCGAAAGCACCAACGGTGGCACGTGAGCATCAGAACTGGACCACGGAGCAATGGAAGAAGGTGGCCTGGTCTGAGGAGTCACGTGTTCTTCTACATCATGTGGATGGCCTGGTGTGTGTGTGTGGCTTACCTGGGGAACACATGGCCCCAGGATGCACTATGGGAAGAAGGCGAGCCGGCGGAGGCAGTGTGATGCTTCGGCCAATGTTCTGCTGGGAAACCTTGGGTCCTCCATCCATGTGGATGTTACTTTGACACGCTCCACCTACCTAAGCATTGCTGAGACCATGTTCAGCCTTTGATGGAAACGGTATTCTGGTGGCTGTGGCTCTTCCAGCAGGATAGTGCTCCTGACACAAAGAACAAATGCTTCAGGAATGGTTTGAGGCGTTGACTCGGCCTCCAGATTCCCCAGATCTCAATCCAATCGAGCATCTGTGGGATGTGCTAAACAAACAAGTCCGATCCATGGAGGCCACAACTTACAGGATCTGCTGCTAACATCTTGCTGCCAGAAACACAGCACACCTTCAGGGGTCTAGTGGAGTCCATGCCTCGATGGGTCAGGACCAACACAATATTAGTCATAATGCTATGCCGGACCGGATCCGTCCCCTTTTTTGGGTCTGTAATAACTTTGTTTTGTTTTTTTATTGAGCTTCTACAGTCAATTTGCTTGTAGATCTTGTACTTGTATATGACAGCCAGTGGAAACACAAAAGCTGAAAGTAACAAGAAAGAAGTTAATGAACTACATGACTGATCTAACACCAAAAAAAGTTATTTTGTATTCAGCATAAAAACGTGTTTGAGGTTGAGTAAATAATCTGAACTGTCCCTTTAATGAAAGCTGATGGCTGTGATGTGATGAACTAATGGACACATCATTGACCTTTGAGTGTAATTTGTTAGTTTTGCATGGGTGGATTTGCACATTTACAATGCGAGCAGCGCCGTGACTCCCGCACATCTTTTATTTTTTTTATTTTTTATTTTTTTTTATTACTTTCCAAAACATCTCATCATTTATTCATTCAGCGTCCGAGCCCCAGCTGCTCTTCTACACTGTCAGAGTATCAGCGGACGACTTTCCATCTGCTCCCCCCACGTCCTTTTTTCAATTTGAGATTTGCAATTTAAAAATGTTTTGATTGGCCCCGCAGACGTTTGCTGACTTCTGTTGATTTCACCAGTCCTAGTTTGTTCGGTAAATAAACATTTGCATGGATGCACCGCTCGCTCCAGACATAAGACAGCAGCGAAGTCTCATTAAAGTTCAAATAAAGATGATGCAACAGGGGAAGGCGGATTGCAAAAGATGCCTCGTAGCCCTGGGGTGAAGCTTGCGCCACAGTTTGTGTTTATCCAGCCTCTCTCAAACCTCTTAACACCTGAACTCCTGCAAGAGTGCTGTAAAAGCCCTGTGTTTTACTCACCCTTCATGAAGTACACTTGACGCCAGTGGAGTGATCATCAATGACGTTTGAATGCAGTGTTTGTGCTTTTATTGTGTGGTTTTGAAGTGGAATGTGTTCCTTCACTGTAGAAAAATGACAGAAAATCCTTTCCTTTCTTTATTGTTGGGCTTTCTAGAGTGTCTGCAAAATATTAAAGCTTGGCCAGAAGGCAGAACAGCCTCAAAATACAGATCAGGACTTCAGCGTCGACACTGCATGAGGAAGTTTGCTTGTCTTTTTTCTTCTGTGGTGTGTGGATTGTACATCGGGACATTAAAAGAGAATGGTGTGTTTAATTTACACTACCGTAGGCTGGTACGGAAAGAAGTCTCTTCTGCTCTCCAAGGTAAATACAGTACAAATTGTGAAATATTATTCCAGTGTAAATCCTCTGTTCTCTATAGGAACATATAGTAAATTTGTGTATATAATGTAATTTATTCCTATGATTAAAGCTGAATATTTTTAATAATAATAAATTATTTGTTTAATTACATTTTAAAATTGTACTTTATTCAGTTCCATTCCATATATACAGTTCCATTCCATATATTCAGTTCCATTCCATATATTCGGTTTCATTCCATATATTCAGTTCCATTCCATATATTCAGTTTCATTCCATATATTCAGTTCCATTCCATATTTTTGGTTTCATTCCATATATACAGTTCCATTCCATATATTCAGTTCCATTCCATATATTCAGTTCCATTCCATATATACGGTTCCATTCCATATATTCAGTTTCATTCCATATATACGGTTCCATTCCATATATTCAGTTTCATTCAATATATTCAGTTCCATTCCATATGTTCAGTTCCATTCCATATATTCAGTTTCATTCCATATATACGGTTCCATTCCATATATACGGTTCCATTCCATATATTCAGTTCCATTCCATATATTCAGTTCCATTCCATATGTTCAGTTCCATTCCATATATTCAGTTTCATTCCATATATACGGTTCCATTCCATATATTCAGTTTCATTCCATATATTCAGTTCCATTCCATATGTTCAGTTCCATTCCATATATGCAGTTTCATTCCATATATACGGTTCCATTCCATATATTCGGTTCCATTCCATATATTCCATAGATTCAGTTTCATTCCATATATTCAGTTCCATTCCATATGTTCAGTTCCATTCCATATATTCAGTTTCATTCCATATATACGGTTCCATTCCATATATACGGTTCCATTCCATATATACGGTTCCATTCCATATATTCGGTTCCATTCCATATTGAAGTTAGGCAACATGGGGAGAGGACGCTGGCGTTGTCTGTTCGCCGCTTCTCCACCCACAAATCATGTTACTGTACTATTAGATTTTGATTTTATTTTAGTTTATTATGTTTGTGCCTAGTCTAACAGTCAGAGCTACAATTGTGACGGTTGCTGATTGCTGGTAGCCACTGAGAGGACGTTGTTCGTAGTTTCGCCATTTTCCACCGCTTCCCTGATGTTTGTTTTTGAATTGCTGCGGTTGGTTCTGGTTAGAAGGACATTTCATGTTGCTCGCTGCGGCTGCAGCTCTGTTTTCTGTCCACCATCAGCTCTGTTTCTGTTCACCATCAGCTCTGTTTCTGTTCACCATCAGCTCTGTTTTCTGTTCACCATCAGCTCTGTTTCTGTTCACCATCAGCTCTGTTTCTGTTCACCATCAGCTCTGTTTTCTGTTCACCATCAGCTCTGTTTTCTGTTCACCATCAGCTCTGTTTCTGTTCACCATCAGCTCTGTTTCTGTTCACCATCAGCTCTGTTTTCTGTTCACCATCAGCTCTGTTTCTGTTCACCGTCAGCTCTGTTTCTGTTCACCATCAGCTCTTTTTCTGTTCACCATCAGCTCTGTTTCTGTTCACCATCAGCTCTGTTTCTGTTCACCATCAGCTCTGTTTCTGTTCACCATCAGCTCTGTTTTCTGTTCACCATCAGCTCTGTTTTCTGTTCACCATCAGCTCTGTTTTCTGTTCACCATCAGCTCTGTTTCTGTCCACCATCAGCTCTGTTTCTGTTCACCATCAGCTCTGTTTCTGTTCACCATCAGCTCTGTTTTCTGTTCACCATCAGCTCTGTTTTCTGTCCACCATCAGCTCTGTTTTCTGTTCACCATCAGCTCTGTTTCTGTTCACCATCAGCTCTGTTTTCTGTTCACCATCAGCACTGTTTCTGTTCACCATCAGCTCTGTTTCTGTTCACCATCAGCTCTGTTTCTGTCCACCATCAGCTCTGTTTCTGTTCACCATCAGCTCTGTTTCTGTTCACCATCAGCTCTGTTTTCTGTCCACCATCAGCTCTGTTTCTGTTCACCATCAGCTCTGTTTCTATACACCATCAGCTCTGTTTTCTGTTCACCATCAGCTCTGTTTCTGTTCACCATCAGCTCTTTTTCTGTTCACCATCAGCTCTGTTTCTGTTCACCATCAGCTCTGTTTCTGTTCACCATCAGCTCTGTTTCTGTTCACCATCAGCTCTGTTTTCTGTTCACCATCAGCTCTGTTTTCTGTCCACCATCAGCTCTGTTTTCTGTTCACCATCAGCTCTGTTTCTGTTCACCATCAGCTCTGTTTTCTGTTCACCATCAGCACTGTTTCTGTTCACCATCAGCTCTGTTTCTGTTCACCATCAGCTCTGTTTCTGTCCACCATCAGCTCTGTTTCTGTTCACCATCAGCTCTGTTTCTGTTCACCATCAGCTCTGTTTTCTGTCCACCATCAGCTCTGTTTCTGTTCACCATCAGCTCTGTTTCTATACACCATCAGCTCTGTTTCTGTTCACCATCAGCTCTGTTTTCTGTCCACCATCAGCTCTGTTTCTGTTCACCATCAGCTCTGTTTCTGTCCACCATCAGCTCTGTTTCTGTTCACCATCAGCTCTGTTTCTGTTCAACATCAGCACTGTTTCTGTTCACCATCAGCTCTTTTTCTGTTCACCATCAGCACTGTTTCTGTTCACCATCATCTCTTTTTCTGTTCACCATCAGCTCTGTTTTCTGTTCAGCATCAGCTCTGTTTCTGTTCACCATCAGCTCTGTTTCTGTTCACCATCATCTCTTTTTCTGTTCACCATCAGCTCTGTTTTCTGTTCAGCATCAGCTCTGTTTCTGTTCACCATCAGCACTGTTTCTGTTCACCATCATCTCTTTTTCTGTTCACCATCAGCTCTGTTTTCTGTTCAGCATCAGCTCTGTTTTCTGTTCACCATCAGCTCTGTTTCTGTTCACCATCAGCTCTGTTTCTGTTCACCATCAGCTCTGTTTTCTGTTCACCATCAGCTCTGTTTCTGTTCGCCGTCAGCTCTGTTTCTGTTCACCATCAGCTCTTTTTCTGTTCACCATCAGCTCTGTTTCTGTTCACCATCAGCTCTGTTTCTGTTCACCATCAGCTCTGTTTCTGTTCACCATCAGCTCTGTTTCTGTTCACCATCAGCTCTGTTTCTGTCCACCATCAGCTCTGTTTCTGTCCACCATCAGCTCTGTTTCTGTTCACCATCAGCTCTGTTTCTGTTCACCATCAGCACTGTTTCTCTCCACCATCAGCTCTGTTTCTGTTCACCATCAGCTCTGTTTCTGTTCACCATCAGCACTGTTTCTGTTCACCATCAGCTCTGTTTCTGTTCACCATCAGCTCTGTTTCTGTCCACCATCGGCTCTGTTTCTATTCACCATCGGCTCTGTTTCTGTTCACCATCAGCTCTGTTTTCTGTCCACCATCAGCTCTGTTTCTGTTCACCATCAGCACTGTTTCTGTTCACCATCAGCTCTGTTTTCTGTTCACCATCAGCTCTGTTTCTGTTCACCATCAGCTCTGTTTTCTGTTCACCATCAGCTCTGTTTCTTTTCACCATCAGCTCTGTTTCTTTTCACCATCAGCTCTGTTTCTGTTCACCATCAGCTCTGTTTTCTGTTCACCATCAGCTCTGTTTCTGTTCACCATCAGCTCTGTTTCTGTTCACCATCAGCTCTGTTTCTGTTCACCATCAGTTCTGTTTTCTGTTCACCATCAGCTCTGTTTCTGTTCACCATCAGCTCTGTTTCTGTTCACCATCAGCTCTGTTTCTATTCACCATCAGCTCTGTTTCTTTTCACCATCAGCTCTGTTTCTGTTCATCATCAGCTCTGTTTCTGTTCACCATCAGCTCTGTTTCTGTTCACCATCAGCGCTGTTTCTTTTCACCATCAGCTCTGTTTCTGTCCACCATCAGCTCTATTTCTTTTTACCATCAGCTCTGTTTCTTTTCACCATCAGCTCTGTTTCTGTTCACCATCAGCTCTGTTTCTGTTCACCATCAGCTCTGTTTCTGTCCACCATCAGCTCTATTTCTTTTCACCATCAGCTCTGTTTCTTTTCACCATCAGCTCTGTTTCTGTTCACAATCAGCTCTGTTTCTGTTTACCATCAGCTCTGTTTCTGTTCACCATCAGCTCTGTTTCTGTTCACCAGCAGCTCTGTTTCTGCTCACCATCAGCTCTGTTTTCTGTTCACCATCAGCACTGTTTCTGTTCACCATCAGCTCTGTTTCTGTTCACCATCAGCTCTGTTTTCTGTTCACCATCAGCTCTGTTTCTGTTCACCATCAGCTCTGTTTCTGTTCACCATCAGCTCTGTTTCTGTTCAGCATCAGCTCTGTTTCTGTTCACCATCAGCACTGTTTCTGTTCACCATCATCTCTTTTTCTGTCCACCATCAGCTCTGTTTCTGTTCACCATCAGCTCTGTTTCTGTCCACCATCAGCTCTGTTTCTGTTCACCATCAGCTCTGTTTCTGTTCACCATCAGCACTGTTTCTGTTCACCATCAGCTCTTTTTCTGTTCACCATCAGCACTGTTTCTGTTCACCATCATCTCTTTTTCTGTTCACCATCAGCTCTGTTTTCTGTTCAGCATCAGCTCTGTTTCTGTTCACCATCAGCTCTTTTTCTGTTCACCATCAGCTCTGTTTTCTGTTCAGCATCAGCTCTGTTTCTGTTCACCATCAGCACTGTTTCTGTTCACCATCATCTCTTTTTCTGTTCACCATCAGCTCTGTTTTCTGTTCAGCATCAGCTCTGTTTTCTGTTAACCATCAGCTCTGTTTCTGTTCACCATCAGCTCTGTTTCTGTTCACCATCAGCTCTGTTTTCTGTTCACCATCAGCTCTGTTTCTGTTCGCCGTCAGCTCTGTTTCTGTTCGCCGTCAGCTCTGTTTCTGTTCACCATCAGCTCTGTTTCTGTCCACCATCAGCTCTGTTTCTGTCCGCCATCAGCTCTGTTTCTGTTCACCATCAGCTCTGTTTCTGTTCACCATCAGCACTGTTTCTGTCCACCATCAGCTCTGTTTCTGTTCACCATCAGCTCTGTTTCTGTTCACCATCAGCACTGTTTCTGTTCACCATCAGCTCTGTTTCTGTTCACCATCAGCTCTGTTTCTGTCCACCATCGGCTCTGTTTCTATTCACCATCAGCTCTGTTTCTGTTCACCATCATCTCTTTTTCTGTTCACCATCAGCTCTGTTTTCTGTTCAGCATCAGCTCTGTTTCTGTTCACCATCAGCACTGTTTCTGTTCACCATCATCTCTTTTTCTGTTCACCATCAGCTCTGTTTTCTGTTCAGCATCAGCTCTGTTTTCTGTTCACCATCAGCTCTGTTTCTGTTCACCATCAGCTCTGTTTCTGTTCACCATCAGCTCTGTTTTCTGTTCACCATCAGCTCTGTTTCTGTTCGCCGTCAGCTCTGTTTCTGTTCACCATCAGCTCTTTTTCTGTTCACCATCAGCTCTGTTTCTGTTCACCATCAGCTCTGTTTCTGTTCACCATCAGCTCTGTTTCTGTTCACCATCAGCTCTGTTTCTGTTCACCATCAGCTCTGTTTCTGTCCACCATCAGCTCTGTTTCTGTCCACCATCAGCTCTGTTTCTGTTCACCATCAGCTCTGTTTCTGTTCACCATCAGCACTGTTTCTCTCCACCATCAGCTCTGTTTCTGTTCACCATCAGCTCTGTTTCTGTTCACCATCAGCACTGTTTCTGTTCACCATCAGCTCTGTTTCTGTTCACCATCAGCTCTGTTTCTGTCCACCATCGGCTCTGTTTCTATTCACCATCGGCTCTGTTTCTGTTCACCATCAGCTCTGTTTTCTGTCCACCATCAGCTCTGTTTCTGTTCACCATCAGCACTGTTTCTGTTCACCATCAGCTCTGTTTTCTGTTCACCATCAGCTCTGTTTCTGTTCACCATCAGCTCTGTTTTCTGTTCACCATCAGCTCTGTTTCTTTTCACCATCAGCTCTGTTTCTGTTCACCATCAGCTCTGTTTTCTGTTCACCATCAGCTCTGTTTCTGTTCACCATCAGCTCTGTTTCTGTTCACCATCAGCTCTGTTTCTGTTCACCATCAGTTCTGTTTTCTGTTCACCATCAGCTCTGTTTCTGTTCACCATCAGCTCTGTTTCTGTTCACCATCAGCTCTGTTTCTATTCACCATCAGCTCTGTTTCTTTTCACCATCAGCTCTGTTTCTGTTCATCATCAGCTCTGTTTCTGTTCACCATCAGCTCTGTTTCTGTTCACCATCAGCGCTGTTTCTTTTCACCATCAGCTCTGTTTCTGTCCACCATCAGCTCTATTTCTTTTTACCATCAGCTCTGTTTCTTTTCACCATCAGCTCTGTTTCTGTTCACCATCAGCTCTGTTTCTGTTCACCATCAGCTCTGTTTCTGTCCACCATCAGCTCTATTTCTTTTCACCATCAGCTCTGTTTCTTTTCACCATCAGCTCTGTTTCTGTTCACAATCAGCTCTGTTTCTGTTTACCATCAGCTCTGTTTCTGTTCACCATCAGCTCTGTTTCTGTTCACCAGCAGCTCTGTTTCTGCTCACCATCAGCTCTGTTTTCTGTTCACCATCAGCACTGTTTCTGTTCACCATCAGCTCTGTTTCTGTTCACCATCAGCTCTGTTTTCTGTTCATTATCAGCTCTGTTTCTGTTCACCATCAGCTCTGTTTCTGTTCACCATCAGCTCTGTTTCTGTTCAGCATCAGCTCTGTTTCTGTTCACCATCAGCACTGTTTCTGTTCACCATCATCTCTTTTTCTGTCCACCATCAGCTCTGTTTCTGTTCACCATCAGCTCTGTTTCTGTCCACCATCAGCTCTGTTTCTGTTCACCATCAGCTCTGTTTCTGTTCACCATCAGCACTGTTTCTGTTCACCATCAGCTCTTTTTCTGTTCACCATCAGCACTGTTTCTGTTCACCATCATCTCTTTTTCTGTTCACCATCAGCTCTGTTTTCTGTTCAGCATCAGCTCTGTTTCTGTTCACCATCAGCTCTTTTTCTGTTCACCATCAGCTCTGTTTTCTGTTCAGCATCAGCTCTGTTTCTGTTCACCATCAGCACTGTTTCTGTTCACCATCATCTCTTTTTCTGTTCACCATCAGCTCTGTTTTCTGTTCAGCATCAGCTCTGTTTTCTGTTAACCATCAGCTCTGTTTCTGTTCACCATCAGCTCTGTTTCTGTTCACCATCAGCTCTGTTTTCTGTTCACCATCAGCTCTGTTTCTGTTCGCCGTCAGCTCTGTTTCTGTTCGCCGTCAGCTCTGTTTCTGTTCACCATCAGCTCTGTTTCTGTCCACCATCAGCTCTGTTTCTGTCCGCCATCAGCTCTGTTTCTGTTCACCATCAGCTCTGTTTCTGTTCACCATCAGCACTGTTTCTGTCCACCATCAGCTCTGTTTCTGTTCACCATCAGCTCTGTTTCTGTTCACCATCAGCACTGTTTCTGTTCACCATCAGCTCTGTTTCTGTTCACCATCAGCTCTGTTTCTGTCCACCATCGGCTCTGTTTCTATTCACCATCGGCTCTGTTTCTGTTCACCATCAGCTCTGTTTTCTGTCCACCATCAGCTCTGTTTCTGTTCACCATCAGCACTGTTTCTGTTCACCATCAGCTCTGTTTTCTGTTCACCATCAGCTCTGTTTCTGTTCACCATCAGCTCTGTTTTCTGTTCACCATCAGCTCTGTTTCTTTTCACCATCAGCTCTGTTTCTGTTCACCATCAGCTCTGTTTTCTGTTCACCATCATCTCTGTTTCTGTTCACCATCAGCTCTGTTTCTGTTCACCATCAGCTCTGTTTCTGTTCACCATCAGTTCTGTTTTCTGTTCACCATCAGCTCTGTTTCTGTTCACCATCAGCTCTGTTTCTGTTCACCATCAGCTCTGTTTCTGTTCACCATCAGCTCTGTTTCTTTTCACCATCAGCTCTGTTTCTGTTCATCATCAGCTCTGTTTCTGTTCACCATCAGCTCTGTTTCTGTTCACCATCAGCTCTGTTTCTTTTCACCATCAGCTCTGTTTCTGTCCACCATCAGCTCTATTTCTTTTTACCATCAGCTCTGTTTCTTTTCACCATCAGCTCTGTTTCTGTTCACCATCAGCTCTGTTTCTGTTCACCATCAGCTCTGTTTCTGTCCACCATCAGCTCTATTTCTTTTCACCATCAGCTCTGTTTCTTTTCACCATCAGCTCTGTTTCTGTTCACAATCAGCTCTGTTTCTGTTTACCATCAGCTCTGTTTCTGTTCACCATCAGCTCTGTTTCTGTTCACCAGCAGCTCTGTTTCTGCTCACCATCAGCTCTGTTTTCTGTTCACCATCAGCACTGTTTCTGTTCACCATCAGCTCTGTTTCTGTTCACCATCAGCTCTGTTTCTGTTCACCAGCAGCTCTGTTTCTGTTCACCATCAGCTCTGTTTCTGTTCACCATCAGCTCTGTTTCTGTTCACCATCAGCTCTGTTTTCTGTTCACCATCAGCTCTGTTTCTGTTCACCATCAGCTCTGTTTTCTGTTCACCATCAGCACTGTTTCTGTTCACCATCAGCTCTGTTTCTGTTCACCATCAGCTCTGTTTTCTGTTCACCATCAGCTCTGTTTCTGTTCACCATCAGCTCTGTTTTCTGTCCACCATCAGCTCTGTTTCTGTTCACCATCAGCTCTGTTTCTGTTCACCATCAGCTCTGTTTTCTGTTCACCATCAGCTCTGTTTCTTTTCACCATCAGCTCTGTTTCATCACAGGGACTCCTCTCCACTGGTTTGAGTCCTATCTCACAGGTAGGTCTTTTAAGGTTGCCTGGAGAGGAGAGGTATCCAAAACCCATCAACTGACCACGGGGGTTCCTCAGGGCTCAGTGCTTGGACCTCTCCTCTTCTCCATTTACACTACATCATTGGGACCCATCATTCAGGCACATGTTGCACACAATCAGCTCTGTTTCTGTTAACCATCAGCTCTTTTTTCTGTCCACCATCAGCTCTCTTTCTGTTCACCATCAGCTCTGTTTTTTGTTCACCATCAGCTCTGTTTTCTGTTCACCATCAGCTCTGTTTTCTGTTCACCATCAGCTCTGTTTCATCACAGGGACTCCTCTCCACTGGTTTGAGTCCTATCTCACAGGTAGGTGTTTTAAGGTTGCCTGGAGAGGAGAGGTGTCCAAATCCCATCAACTGACCACGGGGGTTTCTCAGGGCTCAGTGCTTGGACCTCTCCTCTTCTCCATTTACACTACATCATTGGGACCCATCATTCAGGCACATGGTCTCTCATATCATTGCTATGCTGATGACACACAGCTCTACCTCTCATTTCAACCAGATGATCCCACAGTAGCTGCACGAATCTCAAAATGTCTGGCGGACATCTCGGCATGGATGAAAAAACATCACCTGCAGCTCAATCTAGCAAAGACTGAGCTGCTTGTTTTCCCTGCTAATCCCACCATACAACACGATTTTACCATCCAGCTAGGTTCATCTTTGATTACTCCTTCAGGGTCGGTCAGAAATCTTGGAGTAATCTTTGATGACCAGCTGTCCTTCAAAGACCACATCTCAAAGACAGCTCGGTCATGCAGGTTTGCATTGCACAACATCAGGAAAATCAGACCGTTCCTTACGGAGCATGCAACACAGCTTCTTGTCCAAGCCCTGGTCATTTCTAGACTTGACTATTGCAATGCGCTTCTGGCGGGACTTCCATCTTGTGCAATCAAACCGCTGCAAATGATCCAGAACGCTGCGGCACGTCTTGTATTCAATGAGCCCAAAAGGGCTCATGTCACACCTCTATTCATCTCTCTGCATTGGCTACCACTCGCTGCCCGGATCAAATTCAAAGCCCTGACTCTTGCTTATGGATCTTCCACACGCTCAGCACCAGCATACTTCGACTCACTCCTACGAGTCTACACCCCCACCAGAAGCCTTCGCTCAGCTAATGAGCGAAGGCTTGTGGTACCATCACAGAGAGACATGAAATCCCTCTCTAGAACTTTTTCTTTCATTGTTCCTGGTTGTGGAACGATCTTCCGTCATCCATACGCACAACAGAATCACTCGCTTCATTCAAAAGACAGGTAAAAACTAATCTCTTCCACGAGCACTTAATCTTACATAAAAAAAATAAAAATAAAAAAATAATATATATATATATATATATATAAACTCTTTCCTCCTCTTTTTCTCCTTTCTTCTTCCCTTTTCTGGTTTTTGCTACTCTGAGTAGTGTACAAATCTTGGTATTTAGGGCACTTTTTGTGATCTTGACGGATCGCTTCCTGTTCTCCTGAGTTGTAAGTCGCTTTGGATAAAAGCGTCTGCTAAATGCGTAAATGTAAATGTTGGATCATGTGTGATGTGAGACGGCGAACAACAAACATGACACTGTGGGACATACAAAAATTGACATTTATTAGATCCCTAACGTGTTTGACAGATATTCAGATGTTTAAAATCCACCATAAGATGCCAAGAATCATGTTAATTCTTTACAAGAGGGTATTAATGACATGAATATGAATGAATTCAACTACTGCTCTGGGAACAAATGAAATAGTGTTTTGTGAATGTAGACGCCGTGAGAAACGTGCTTGACTGATCTGCAACTGAAATATAATTGATTAATAGCTGAGATTTTTTTGTGCGGTATTAATTACATTAATAATTATTAAAATGAAGTCCATTTATTACCTTCTTCTGCTCATTGGAAGTGTGTGTTTGTCTTTTAGTTGTTTCTAAAGTCATGCTTGTTTGTTGTCAGATAAACTAGTGAGCACAGTAAACCACACTAGCACACATCATTGGTACACTTCAACTATGAGAGACAGAATGAGAAAAAAATTACAGAAAATCACAGATTTTTAAAGAATGTCGGACTTTTAAAGAATTTATTTACAAAAAAAAGGTTGGAAAAATAAGTATTTGGTCACCTACAAAAAAACAAGATTTCTGGCTCTCACAGACCTGTGACTTCTTCTTTAAGAGGCTTTTTGCAATTTTGAGTTTATATCTCAGAATTCTGTCTTCCGCCGTTGACATACACCCAGTAAGCTCAAGCTCATGCGTACAGATAGCACGCCACTTGGCTTTAGAAAGTGCCGTGTATGTTTATGCAATGTCCTGATGTCATGTTGGTATATGTGACCAAACAACCCAAATGTGCATAATTCCTGTACTGAATGTAGCGGTGAATGTCCGTGTGTTTCTCTCCTCCAGCGGTGACCTGCTCCGCTCCTCCCAGCATCTCTAATGGAGAAGTGGAAGGGTCAGTGTTCGCATGGGGCACGAGCGTGAGCTACAGATGCATGATGGGATACGAGCTGTCCTTCCCCGCCGTCCTCACATGTGTGGGCAACGGATCCTGGAGCGGAGAGCTTCCTCTGTGTCTGCGTGAGTATCACAGCTGAAGGAGCACATCAGCATTTGTGTTTTGGGATATTATGCAATAATAACTATATGATTATACAGCGCTGGAGAAAAATAAGAGACAACATTTTACATTGATTTCTCAAAGCTGTATATCACTTGTCCTTGTCTCTAAAGCCCCCCCCCCCCCCTCTTAATTTCATACATTCAGTTCCAAATATCAAAAGTTTATTTCTATATATTAAGAGTTCCATTCCATATGTTCAGTTCCATTCCATATATTCAATTCCATTTTAATATTCAGTTCCATTCCATATGTTCAGTTCCGTTCCATTCCATTCGATATATTCAGTTCCATTCCATATATTCCGTTCCATTTTAAACGGAATATATTCAGTTCCATTCCATATATTCAGTTCCATTTTAATATATTCAGTTCCATTCCATATATTCAGTTCCATTTTAATATATTCAGTTCCATTCCATATATTCAGTTCCATTTTAATATATTCAGTTCCATTCCATATATTCAGTTCCATTCCATATATTCAGTTCCATTCCATATATTCAGTTCCATTTTAATATATTCAGTTCGATTTTAATATATTCAGTTCCATTCCATATATTCAATTCCATTCCATATATACAGTTCCATTCCATATATTCAATTCCATTCCATATATACAGTTCCATTCCATATATTCAGTTCCATTTTAATATATTCAGTTCCATTCCATATATTCAGTTCCATTTTAATATATTCAGTTCCATTCCATATATTCAGTTCCATTTTAATATATTCAGTTCCATTCCATATATTCAGAGTTCCCCAAAGGCCTCTCCTACTCCTAACCCTCTTTCACTTCTTTCCAAAACTCTGAGCTGCTGTTCAGACGTTCTGATTAGCTACTGACTTGTTAAAAAAGTATCTCTCTCTCTCTCTCTCTCTCTCTCTCTCTCTCTCTCTCTCTCTCTCTCTCTCTCTCTCTCTCTCTCTCTCTCTCTCTCCTCTCTCTCTCCTCTCTCTCTCCTCTCTCTCTCCTCTCTCTCTCTCTCTCTCTCTCTCTCTCTCTCTCTCTCTCTCTCTCTCTCTCTCTCTCTCTCTCTCTCTCTCTCTCTGCCTGCTGTTTACAGATTTTAGGTTTGTCACTGTGATTTCTCAAGACACCCCTTTCAGTGATACCTGTCAGATAGGGACATTTCATGCATACTGATGCAAAAGCATTTAGCTCACAGCACCTTTACATGAGGCAGCACAATATTGATATTCAGAATGAGAACAGAGAGCCGTCACACATCCAGATAGTATTATGCATATAGTGATATGCTGAGAATATTAAAAAAAAAATGCTTTTCATATTACATCCATTTCATATGTCCTTCTTAAATAGTGAAATAAGTGCATGACAAATTGTAGTCTGTCTAATGTAAGAGTAGTGGACTCCCAAAGATGCATTAATATTTCCAGTGGATTTTGGACACATGCTTTTTCACGTAATAATTAATTTGAATTGAGTTTAGCTATATGCCAAAGCTTGAAACATACTCAAGTATGGACTTTGCTTTCAGCAACAACAAAAAAACATTTCTGCCACATGAGAAAAAAAAATCATGCTCTGATAAATCATAATTATGACAATAAGATGAAATTGTCATGCTAAGTCCTAATTATGAGATGAAAAGTTGATATTATGACTTAAAAAGTCCAATTGTAACTTCAAAGTCCAAATTATAAGATTAAAAAGTCAAAATGATGGCATATTAAAATTAAAATTATGACTTAGTTATGTAAAAACATTATGTTGAAATTTTGACAGAAAAATTGATATTATGAATACAAATACTTAATGATTTAGACAAATTAGGAAATAAAAAAATTAAATTATGATATAAAAGTTTAAAAAAACTTAAAAAGTTGACATTATTACTTAAAAGATGAAACTGTCCTCAGAGTTGATGTGTTAGAAGCAGGAGAAATGGGCAAGCGTAAGGATTTGAGTGAGTTTGACAAGGGCCAGATTGTGATGGCTAGATGACTGGGTCAGAGCATCTCCAAAACTGCAGCTCTTGTGGGCTGTTCCCGGTCTGCAGTGGTCAGTATCTATCAAAAGTGCTCCAAGGAAGGACCAGTGGAGAACCGGCCACAGGGTCATGGGCGGCCAAGGCTCATTGATGCACGTGGGGAGCGAAGGCTGGCCCGTGGGGTCCGATCAAACAGACGAGCTACTGGAGCTCAAACTGCTCCAGAAGTTAATGCTGGTTCTGATAGAAAGCTGTCAGAATACACAGAGCATCTCAGTTTGTTGCATATGGCGGCATACAGGAATAACATTTTGGGACCAACACAATATTAGGAAAATGGTGATAATGTTATGCCTTATATATCAGATATATTACGTCAAATGTAATTATCTAAACAAACAGATTGTGTATTCAACTGCAACAGGAATCTGTAATATTTTAAATGTTGTTTTGCGATCGTCAGCTTTTATTTCTGCTTTTATGTCATTCATAAATGAAAAAAGGCCTGCTTTTCTTCATCCATAACCAACAATCCTCTGCGATCCATAAAGCACAGCAATCTCCTCGTGAACAGCATGAGTGTAATTAGCATTTTATTCTGACGACTTCAGATGCAGATCCCCACGCATTAATGCTTTCATCGCACACGCCTCTATCTCCCTCGCTTCACACAGTTGTTATTATGCTCTTTAAACGAAACAACTCGTTGCTTTCTTCCTCATTAACAGCCACAAACTCTCCACTGGTTCTGTTGAATGGATGTGTATCCAGGGGCGTTTCTAGGATTTTAATTTTTAGGGTGGCTAAGTCCCCAGTGATAGAGCCCTGCACAGGCTTCAAATGTAGGCCCTAGCCCGGCCCTGGCCCGAGACGCTGAGGCCCTGGCCCGAGACGCTGAGGCCCTGGCCCGGCCCGGGCCCGAGACACTGAGGCCCTGGCCCGAGACACTGAGGCCCTGGCCCGAGACACTGAGGCCCTGGCCCGAGACGCTGAGGCCCTGGCCCGGCCCGGGCCCGAGACACTGAGGCCCTGGCCCGAGACGCTGAGGCCCTGGCCCGGCCCGGGCCCGAGACACTGAGGCCCGGGCCCGAGACACTGAGGCCCTGGCCCGAGACGCTGAGGCCCTGGCCCGAGACGCTGAGGCCCTGGCCCGAGACGCTGAGGCCCTGGCCCGAGACGCTGAGGCCCTGGCCCGAGACGCTGAGGCCCTGGCCCGAGACGCTGAGGCCCTGGCCCGAGACGCTGAGGCCCTGGCCCGAGACGCTGAGGCCCTGGCCCGAGACGCTGAGGCCCTGGCCCGAGACGCTGAGGCCCTGGCCCGAGACGCTGAGGCCCTGGCCCGAGACGCTGAGGCCCTGGCCCGAGACGCTGAGGCCCTGGCCGGAGACGCTGAGGCCCTGGCCCGAGACGCTGAGGCCCTGGCCCGAGACGCTGAGGCCCTGGCCCGAGACGCTGAGGCCCTGGCCGGAGACGCTGAGGCCCTGGCCCGAGACGCTGAGGCCCTGGCCCGAGACGCTGAGGCCCTGGCCCGAGTCGCTGAGGCCCTGGCCCGAGACACTGAGGCCCTGGCCGGAGAAGCTGAGGCCCTGGCCGGAGAAGCTGAGGCCCTGGCCGGAGATGCTGAGGCCCTGGCCGGAGACGCTGAGGCCCTGGCCCGAGCCGCTGAGGCCCTGGCCCGAGCCGCTGAGGCCCTGGCCCGAGCCGCTGAGGCCCTGGCCCGAGTCGCTGAGGCCCTGGCCCGAGTCGCTGAGGCCCTGGCCTGGCCCTGGCCCGAGACACTGAGGCCCTGGCCGGAGACGCTGAGGCCCTGGCCCGAGCCGCTGAGGCCCTGGCCCGAGCCGCTGAGGCCCTGGCCCGAGCCGCTGAGGCCCTGGCCCGAGTCGCTGAGGCCCTGGCCCGAGTCGCTGAGGCCCTGGCCTGGCCCTGGCCCGAGACACTGAGGCCCTGGCCCGAGACGCTGAGCCCTGGCCCGGCCCTGGCCCGAGACGCTGAGGCCCTGGCCCGAGACGCTGAGGCCCTGGCCCGAGACGCTGAGGCCCTGGCCCGAGACGCTGAGGCCCTGGCCCGGCCCTGGCCCGAGTGGACCTATGTAAAATATGGGACGATTCCGTATTTCACGGGACGGGTGGCAACCCTACTATGGTACCAAACAGAGATCAAGTTAGAAGTGACCAAACACCTCCACGTTTTCTCTATTTAAATACAGTTACACCAATAGCTGAATGATCAAGAACTATAATGTATGGCGGAATAGCACTTCTGAGAGTACTTCGACTCAGCGCAGTAAAAAGTCCCGGCTGAAAAATCCTCCCTCACATCTCCCCCTAACGCTCTCATTTCCGTCAGTAGGGAATGATCTGTCTCCTTTTTGATAAGCATCCCTTTAATCACATATTATTTAGGGGGGCTGATGCATAAATTGGTGAAGCCCCTCTAGAAAGAGCCTAGCAACGCCTCTGTGTGTATCTCTCATCCCGTGTAAGGCTGGATCTGCGCTCTTTAAACAGGCCCCAGATCAGCTGTGAGGAATGCCAGATTGTCAGTTTTTAGTGCTGATAAGGCATAAATCGTAACTCATTCTTGCAGGATCTGCCAGCGCTACAAGATTAAAGCCGTGCTAATACGCGCTTCAACGCGCAGAAATTAAAGCCTCGCCTCGTGGCTCTGGATCAACACGTCTGACACTTCCCAGGAATACGGCGGAAAACAAGGACTTTTCCCTTCATTCTCAACAAGTGATGAGTGCAGCGAGGCGCAGGAAATGCTGCTTGTTGATCTGAGGTCATCAAAATAATTATTTGATATGTTCCGTTCATTTTTGGGACGTGTCTGATTTTTGTCATTTTTCTGAAAATAATAAGAAAAAAATCAGGGTTGTAGACATGTCCCAAAACTGAACAGAAAATATACAGTCTGTAAATATAATAATTTTAAAACAAAATTATAAAAATAAATAAATAAAAACCAGAAAATATTAAATTAAATGTACAACCTGAAAATAATAATATTTTTTAATAATAATAATAATAATAATAATAATAATAATAATAAAAATAAATAAATAAATATCTGAAAATAAGAATGAAGTGGTAATAAATAAATCTGATAATTAAAAAAGCTGACAGAAATGTGTTCTTTTTCTTTTCTTTTATTATTTTTTACATGTTTTATATTTTCTGTATATTTTTGGGACATGACCCTGATATTTGTCCTTTTTCTGCATTAAATTGTAATAATAAAAGACAAAAATGTCCCCAAAAATGAAGATAAAATATACAACCTGTAAATAATAATAATTATAATTAAATAAATAAATAAATGAAAAATACAAATAACTAAACAACTGAAAATATAAAATAAAGATCTCTAAATACAAAATTACATAAAAATATATAAGTAACTGAAAATAAAACAAAATGCATAATTAAAAAAACAAAAAACTGAAAATAAACAATTAAATAAATAGCTGAAAATAAACACATGGCATAGAAATAAAAAAAAATTAAAAACTGAAAATATGAAATTAAACATAACAGATTTTAGAAATTGATAAATTAATATAAACATAAACACAGAAACGCTGTTCTTTTGACCTTTCTATTCATCAAAGAGAAAAAATAAATGTGTTACAGTTTATTCACAGTTTAGATATTATGCACCAAAAACAATTGATCGGCAATAATAATTGAGCAGAAAATCCAGGATCATGTGCCACTGAAGACTGGAGTAATGATGATAAATTCAGCTTTGATCACTGGAATAAATTACATTTTACTATATATTCACATAGAAAACAGATTTATATTTAATAATTTTTACTGTGCTTTTAATATAATAAATGCAGACGAGACTAAACATACTTTTGACCAATAGTGTAACTATTAAAAGTCCAAAAGAAGATTGTGGATAAAAATCTTTTTATCCAAAATGTTCATGCTTGGTTAATTTAATGTCAGATCATATTTTACCTTGCATGCAGTATCTAACAAAAAAAAGTGCTTTAAAAAATAATGTAACACCAAAGCGCATCATATTGATAGAAAGTCCTGAATATGAAAGCGTGCGCCGTGGCCATCAGTAGATTTGCTGGATATATTTAATGCGGTGTGAACTCAGATCTGCTCCTGTTGTGTGTTTGCTGCTCCTCTAAAGCATTGTATTATTCATCAAGGATCGTTCTTCTGACACAGGGCCTGACGGGTCTCCACGTCTGATTATTATGCATAACTCGCTCTAGCCTAGAGCTGTTGAAATTATTTTTTCTGTGAAAGAAAGAAAAAAAACGCAGTCTATGAGAACGTTCTCCATGCATCACAGACTCTGTGGCCTGCCATTGCTTGTGGAAAATAGAATGATAAAGTAAGTCTTTATACGTTGTGGCTGTTTGCATCGTTACTTTATATGCAGAGAATACAGTCAAAGTGAAAATGCTTTCCATCACTGTTCAGTGTAGAAGTTCAGCTGTAAAACTGAGTTCGAAAGAACCTGTTAGTTTGTCAACAGTGAGTTCTGTTACCACTGTAATAGATCTATTTCATCCACCGGGGACTGGTCATAATGTTTTGGCTCGTCAGTGAATGTTAAATGATCAAAACTGATTTTAGTAGCTTTGCTGATTTAGTTTGGGTATACTGTATGACAAAAATATGAATCAGTCATGATTTTGTGTACTTTTTTTAAAAACAGCTCCAATCTCAAAATGTACAGTTTGTTCTGTAAATCTTTAAATGTTTACTGTATTTTAACATTATTAATATCTTTACTGTCTCTTTTGATATTTTGAATTTAATGCATCCTTGGTTAGTAAAAATATGAATTTAAATTATGAGATCTTTTTTTTTTTACTTACAAAAAAACCCAAAACTTGCATACTCCCCAAAAAAGGTGAATCAGTAATTTTTACAGTAAATATGTTTACATTTTTACTGTATTTTTTTTTTTCAAGGCAGGGTCAGTACCGGTCGCAGGCCAGAAACCAAAGTGTGCAATTAAAATGCCAAGCTGTTTATCTTCATTTTAGAGTCAAATTATGTGTGTGTGTAGTGTACACTACTGTTTATACAGTAAAAATACTGTGTAAATACAGTACAAATACAGTAACATTTTTCTAAATACAGTATAATACAGTGTAAGTACAGTAAAATAGTAAAAATACAGTAAAATGCAGTGTGAATATAGTAAAATTACAGTGTAAGTACAGTAAAAAATACAGTTAAACATACAGTAAAATGTTTGTAAATACAGTAAAATGCAGTACTAATACAGTTAAAATACAGTACAAATAAATTGTAAATACAGTACAAATACAGTTAAAATAGTGTAAATGCAGTAAAAAATACAGTACAAATAAATTGTAAATACAGTACAAATACAGTTAAAATAGTGTAAATGCAGTAAAAAATACAGTACAAATAAATTGTAAATACAGTACAAATACAGTTAAAATAGTGTAAATGCAGTAAAAAATACAGTACAAATACAGTTAAAATAGTGTAAATGCAGTAAAAAATACAGTACAAATACAGTTAATATTCAGTACAAATAAATTGTACATGCAGTTAAAAATACAGTGTAAATACAGGACAAATTTAGTAAAAATACCATGTAAATAGAGTAAAATACAGTATAAAAAATACAGTAAAAATTATGAAATATTACTCCAGTGTAAATCAACTGTTATAGTAAAGTGTAATTTATTCATGCGATCAAAGTTGAGTTTTATTCATTTTAATCATCCTAATATGATGATTTGCTGTTTAAGCATTGGTGCAATACGGTTAAATTGTTCGTATTTAAATGTTGTGTACCCCAAACTTTTAGTGGTAGTGTACCACAGTATCCACACACATATGACATGTTTTCAACACTGATAATAATCCTAAATGTGTGTTGATCATCAGATCCTCATCTGAGAATGATTAAGGCGGGCGTACACTGTGCGAATTCGGACACTCGGAAGGTCGTGAGATATTGCAGACGCTACGAGTCATTTAATTTGATCATCGCATCAAATCAGCTGGTACACGGCACGACTGTTTGCACCGCGAGCCGGCCGCGATCACACGAGTTTTCATGTAACACAGACACCGGAGCTTTCGATGTTGCTGCTATAGCTTTAGATACAAAAAATAAAGAAAAAAGATGTGAAAATGATTTGTTGAAAAGCAGAGAACAGCCATTCCTTTTAACCGAAACAACCAGAGGGAGAGAGAAGAGTGCACGTGAGAGAGAGAAAGTGTGTGTGTGTGTGTGTGTGAACTCAGTATGTGGCAGCCACTGAGCTAATAAGAGTCATATAGATTGAGCGTATGTGAGGTGCTTGTGCATGATTTGGCTATAGGGGACAGCCATATGCTGGTAAAAATCGGGCCGACTCCCCGAACTTTTTAAACATGTTTAAAAATGATCGTAAGGTCGGGAGGTGCTCTTAACGGGCTCGGCTCGTCTCATATTTCCTCTCACACGGTGCGAGCCGCGACCATACGAGCATCCACGATGTCCACGCGATTTCTCCCGAGAAAAAAAAATCGTCTGCGAGTTCGTACGACAGCAAAAATCCCACCGTGTACGCCCGCCTTTAGTGAAGGATCATGTGACACTGAAGACTGGAGTAATGATGATAAATTCAGCTTTGATCACAGGAATAAATCACACTTTACTATATATTCACACAGAGAACTGATGATTTACACTGGAGGAATATTACACTGTATTTTTGATCAGATAAATGCAGCTTTGTAGAGCAGAAGAGACTCTTTTAGAAACATTATAAAAGGTTTTGAACAAAAATGAATATACAGTACAGGCCAAAAGTTTGGACATATTACTATTAGAAATGTTTTTGATAGAAGTTTCTTCTGCTCATCAAGCCTGCATTTATTTGATCAAAAATACAGAAAAAATGTAAAATTGTGATCTATTATTACAATTTAAAATGATTGTTTTTCAGTGTATTCTCCTTTAAATGCTGATTTATTTCTGTGATCAGAGCTGAATGTTCAGGATGGTTCCTCCAGTCTTCAGTGATCATGATCCTTCAGAAATCATTCTCAGATGAGGATTCATTACGAGTGTTGGACACAGTTCTGCTGACGTATATATGCTCATAACCTGAGATACTTTTTTATAATACTTTGAGGAATATAAAGTAAAAAAAAGAGAAGAAACAAATGTTTTAAAAATAGAAATATTTTGTAACAATAATACACTCTTTGGGGTCAGTCTTTTTTTTCTTTTTTTGAAATAAATCAATAATTTTATTCAGCAAGGATGTGTTAAATTGATAACAATTGATAGTAAAGGAGATTTATATTATTTTAAAATCTGTTTTTATTTTGAATAAATGCAGTTCTTTTGAGCCTTTTATTCATCAGATATATTAGTCAGCAGAACTGTTTCCAACACTCGTAATGAATCCTCATCTGAGAATGATTTCTGAAGGATCATGATCACTGAAGACTGGAGGAACCATCCTGAACATTCAGCTCTGAGCACAGAAATAAATCAGCATTTAAAGGAGAATATATTAAAAAAACAATTATTTTAAATTGTAATAATATATCACAATATAAAAATAAAAAAATCTGTAGTTTTGATCAAATAAATGCAGGCTTGATGAGCAGAAGAAACTTCTTTCAAAACATTTCAAATAGTAATGTGTCCAAACTTTTGGCCTGTACTGTATACGGTAACTCATTTGACTGAAAGCGGCGGGTCTCTCTCCACAGCCAAGTTCTGCGGTGACCCGGGTGTGCCGGCCCATGCCAGGCGAGAGGGCCAGAGCTTCATCTTTAAAGCGGAGGTGGTGTTCAGCTGCAGCGCCCCCTTCCTGCTGGTGGGCTCATCGACACGCAGCTGCGGCGCCGACGCCACCTGGACCGGATCTCAGCCGCGCTGCATCGGTGCGTTCCTCATCCTGGACAAACACTGACTCAAATACAGCTGCTGTATGTTTTGTGGGAGAGCTGCCGGTTTTTACCAAATTATTTTTTTAAATATCCACTCCAGCTTTGATCAATGATGTGAATGTGAACTAGCCTGACAAGCCAGACCCACATCAAGATGTTTGGTCTGAAAACTCACCATTGACGGCTCAATCTGAGGGGTCGTCTTTTAAACTCCCTCATCACGCGATTGGATAGCGCTACAACCAACCAGAGCAACGAAGGTGAAGCGGAGCTAGTTGATAGATTAAACATTCGCCGTATCCAGTCGGCAAAACTCAGAACACATCTTCCCTTCTTAAGAATGACTTCAGTGCCGCTCTTTGTTCAGAGAAAAGCTTAAAGGGTTAGTTCACCCAAAAATGAAATGTCTGTCATTAACTCCTCCCCCTAATGTCGCTCCACACCCGTAAGACCTCCGTTCATCTTCACACACAGTTTAAGATATTTTATATTTAGTCCGAGAGCGTATGCAAGTGTATGCACACTATACTGTCCATGTCCAGAAAGGGAATAAAAACATCATCACAGTAGTCCATATGAGACATCAGTGGGTTAATTAGAGTCTCTTGAAGCATCCAAAATACATTTGGGTCCAAAAATAACAAAAACTACGACTTTATTCAGCATTGGCTTCTCTTCCGGGCTTGTGTTCAATCCTCAAATAAAGATTCAAACGGTTATGAATCAGCGAATCGATTCATGATTTCTGGACATGGACAGTATAGTGTGCATACACTTGCATACGCTCTCGGACTAAATATAAAATATCTTAAACTGTGTGTGAAGATGAACGGATGAAAGGTGTGGAACGACATTAGGGGGAGGAGTTAATGACAGAAGTTTCATTTTTGGGTGAACTAACCCTTTAACTCAAAGGGCCCTATCTTGCACCCAGCACAATTGACTTTGTACACCGACACATGTGTCATTCCTATTTAGCACCCGCTCATAGCGTGCTTTTCCCTCCACAGAAGCACGTCGCTAAACTAGTGAATGAACTTGCGCTCCCTGGGCGGTTCAGCGCAAAAAAGGAGGCGTGTTCCGGCGCAAACAATCCCTGGAGCTATTTTGCTGTTCCATTAAACAGTTGCGCCACTGACCAGAAAAAACCCAGTCTAAAGTCAGCGGCGCGTTGTTCATTATGCTATTTTAAGGGCGCATGCTTGACCATAATGTACAGCGAGCACAACGCGCAGACACTTTGCTCATGTAATCTACACAGATGCAACAGTTATTTTTGCAAATCATAAATTGTTACACTAAAAAAATATGAACACATGACGGATGACGGAAATCATTGTGGTGTGCGACGAAGATGTGAAAAAATAGGCATAAATCTAGCTAACAAATTCAGGATCAGACCTGTTTGTCCAATAGTAGCAAGACATATATGAGTATAAGGACATCTGACAGATTGGTTTGTCCGTCAAGAACCAGGAAAAAAAATAACCGTCGGTTCGGTTCGGTTTAACCGACGCTATTTTGGGTGTGTTTCTCCCATCCCCATACAACACAGCTCCTCTGTCTTTCACTGCTCTACAAGAACATCAGTCTCCTCGGCTGTGAACCGCTCCTGGCGTGCGTCTGGTAAATACGCCATAATAATAGCGACCCATAATGGAACTTGCGCAGCTGCTTTTAAAGGATATGTTGGATGCCGCTCTGATTGGTTTATTCACGTTACGCCCAAACCACACCTATGAATAATGAAGCTACTTCAGACCAACCATTTTAGATTTGCCCCGGGCGCAAGAGCCATTTATCCCGCCAGGAAAATAGCAACAGCGCCGAGACCCGCCCACAAAGTTACTTGCGCTCCGCGCTTTGACACCTGCGTTTCAGATCGTTAAAATAGGGCCCCAAGTCTTCCAGAGCTGATTCGAAAGACCGCCGTTCGCCAGTTTCTGTGTTTAGTAGCAGCACGCAAACGCAACTCGGCCATCATTATGTTAAGCCCCGCCCACTGGCTCTACACACGATGTGATTGGCCCAACCAGAGTTTGGCGTTTACAGCTCAGAAGTATATCAAAAGTTAGATAGATGACACTCGCGGCTGATTAGATTTGCTGCCGCCAGGGTGCGTCTAGATTTCTAGGCTAAGTGTGAACATTATGACTCTAATTACATCGTTTCCCTGATGGTAATGACGATGTCCTGCTTTTACTGCAGAACCGCATCGCACGGCGTGTGAGAATCCCACAGCTTTATTTATTTTATTATGTTTTATTATTTTATTGGATATGTTTTATTTATTTTATTTTACAAGTTTTGGCTTGATAATTTTTTTGTTTATTTTTTATTTTTTTATTTTATTATATTATTTTATTTTTAGTTTCATTTGTTTTTTATTATTTTATTGGATGTATTTTATTTATTTTTATTTTAAGTTTTGGCTGGATTTATATTTTATTTTATTTTATTTACATTATTTTTAATGTATATACATTATTATACACAAGTGTTTCTAACATGTAATTTTTTATTTTATTTCATTATTAGTTTACTTGAGTTAGTTCTATTACTTTATTTGACTTTTTGTTATAAAAAAAATTTAAACATCAGATTTATATCGATCATATTTATATGAACCGGAGTCGTTTGCATAAAGCGAGTTGATGATGCGGATGTCCTGCTTTTCCCGCAGAAGCGCACCGGACGGCGTGTGAGAATCCCGGCGCTCCGGAGTTCGGCTATCTGAACAGCAGTCTGGGCTTTAAGGTAACCGGACTCGGATCAAAGCCGTGTGTGTGTGTGTGTGTGTGTGTGTGTGTGTGTGTGTGTGTGTGTGTGTGTGTGTGTGTGTGTGTGTGTGTGTGTGTGTGTGTGTGTGTGTGTGTGTGTGTGTGTGTGTGTGTGTGTGTGTGTGTGTGTGTGTGTGTGTGTGTGTGTGTGTGTGTGTGTGTGTTGAGAACGGGTTTCAAAGGCCGTTCCTGACAGCCCTAGAGCGGCTTTTATCTTCAAGTGCAAAAACGGCCCTTTCCAACGGCACAATGTGACTTTTGATGTGCCAATTAAGAATTGAAAATCATATTTTCCATCATTGCTGAGACAAAAGGATATTCATTGTCCCGGTGACAGTGTGATCCAACGGCACTAAAGCCACATCAGAGAGTGTGTGTGTGTGTGTGTGTGTGGGCTGGTAAACCCTACATTATGGGGACAAAATGTCTCCAAAAAGATGGCAATATCCAAAAACCTTGTCCTTGTGCGGACATTTTTTAGTCCCCATGAGGAAAAATCATACAGGATGAGTTTTTTTGAGAAAGTAAAAATGCAGAATGTTTCCTGTGATGGGTAGGTTTAGAAACTGTGTGTGTGTGTGTGTGTGTGTGTGTGTGTGTGTGTGTGTGTGTGTGTGTGTGTGTGTGTGTGTCGGGGTGGGTCTCTATCCTGTCTTTTTAAGCTCAATTGATTTATTGTCAAGTTGATTGAGTCAGACGCTGTGTGAGGAGCCGAGGCAGATCCAGGATCAGGGGAGAGTTTACTCTTCAAACAGCAGAGAATGTATTTCCTTCGTCATCTTAGGGCATTTAGAGTATAAAAACAGATTCTTCTGCTGTTCTTTAGGTCTGTTATAATGAGCACACTCCAATATTTCAACTCTATCTGGTATAGGAGTCTGTCTGTTATGTCACAAACAAATTAGTTTAATCAACTAAAAATCTGTTCAGAGATTGTAGGTCACTGCAAAAAAATGCTTTTCTCACTCAGTATTTTTGTCTTGTTTCTAGTCACAATATCTAAATATTCTTACAATAGGAAACATTTACTAGACAAGCAAAAGTAATTGTCTTGTTTTGGTTTAAAAAAAATAACTCAAAATGAAGAGAGTTTTTGCCTAAAATAAGATAAATAATCTGCCAATGGGGTGAGAAAAATAATCTTGTTTTCTGTTTGAATTAAGATTATTTTTCTTACCCCATTGGCAGATTATTTATCTTATTTTAAGCAAAAACTCTCTTCATTTTGAGTTATTTTCCCCCAAAACAAGACAATTACTTTTGCTTGTCTAGTACATGTCTAAGAATTTTTAGATGTTTGGACTACAAACATTTTTTGCAGTGCGGCCCCTTGAGAAGCTTTATGTGTCTACTTAACTTGCTAAGGTTGGCTAATAATATGGTTTCTGATCCTAATCATGTCCTACACAATGAGTTTGAATTACTACCATCAAACCGGAGGAACAAAGTCCCAGATTTAACATAAGCCCCTTTCACACTGTACGTCGGACCCGCAATATTCCCGGAGCATTGCCGGGTCGCCTTCTGTGTGAAAGCAACCACGTCCCGGGATTGATTACCGAAATTCGACCCGGGTCGGGGACCTAGTAATATCGCGGGATTCGACCCGGGACGAGCGCTGTGTGAACTAAAGCCTGGATGGATGGATGGATTGATGGAAATATAGATAAATGGCTAAAAATATGGATGGATGGATGGATGGATGGATGGATGGATGGATGGATGGATGGACGGACGGATGGATGGACGGATGGACGATGGATGGATGGATGGATGGATGGATGGATGGATGGATGGATGGATGGACGGACGGACGGATGGATGGACGGATGGACGATGGATGGATGGATGGAAGGATGGATGGATGGATGGATGGATGGACGGACGGATGGACGATGGATGGATGGATGGATGGATGGATGGACGGACGGACGGACGGACGGACGGACGGACGGACGGACGGACGGACGGACGGACGGACGGACGGACGGACGGACGGACGGATGGACGCATGGATGGATGGATGGATGGATGGATGGATACAAATATGGATGAATGGATGGATAAAAATATGAATGGATGGATGGATACAAATATAGATTTCTTTAACCTTTAATATTATAAATACACTCACCTAAAGGATTATTAGGAACACCATACTAATAAGCCCCTTTCACACTGCACGTCGGACCCGCAATATTCCCGGAGCATTGCCGGGTCGCCTTCTGTGTGAAAGCAACCACGTCCCGGGATTGATTACCGAATTCGACCCGGGTCGGGGACCTAGTAATATTGCGGTATTCGACCCGGGACGAGCGCTGTGTGAACAGAAGCCGAAACTAATGCCGCAGCGTGTGCGTAGTTATAGTGCGACTCCTAGAGCTTGTTTTTTCAGTAACACAACCCTGCAGTGCCAGAAGAGCGCGTCGGTGTTTTAAACGCAGAGAGTGTTCGTATACAAAAGAAACTCAAATTAAACAAGCAGAAATGACCGCAAACTGGACACAAGTCGAGACCACGGAGCTCCTTACTATCCACGCTGAAGCTGAGATCGCTCGCCGTTATACGTCACATCAGGATGTCACGTGTCAACTCGATCCGGGACCGTTACGGGTTGTGTGTGAAAGCGCACATATTACAGTATTTCGCTGGCAGTGTGAATGGACCAAATCTAGCGGCCCGGGAACAAATGCCGGGTCGCATTATCCGTGTATTTGCCGAAATCGCAGTGGGAAAGGGGCTTTAGTGAGGCTGAAACCCTCTTTTGTGTATCTTAGAGCTGAATAAATCACTTAAGTAGAAATGCGTAGTATTGGGAAGGTGGATTAAGTTTATGTCTATGTTTGTGGGCTGTTGTAAACATAGATATTGTTGTGCAAAAAAAAATTCAGACTTGTCTGACAATAAAGTACTATATTATATCATATATCTGCCGCCGCTGCGTTTTTTTCCTCGAGGGATGAGACATAAATCGAGCTCTTTGCATCTATGCAATCAGTTAAACCAGTGCCGAGAGACTGAGAGTCAGTTTAAGTCTGAAACTAATGGCTGAAATTTTATTTAGCTTTATTATGGTTTACAAGACATGCTCAGTACTGGAACAAGTGCTACTAAAATTGTTCACCCAAAAATGTAAATTCGTTACAAAGCCCATCTCACTACAGCGGCTCTACAATCATTTTATGAAGACGTGAGAATAGATTTTGAGCTCAAAAAATCGTATTTATTTATTTACTTACTTATTTTTTATCATTATTTTAATTGTATTTATTTTAATTTGTTTTATGACAACCACAAGATATGCTCAATACTGGCACAAGTGTTTCTAAAATTGTATTTAATTATATATTTAGTCTTATTTAGTTATTTATTTACTTCCTTATTTTTATTATTATTATTATTGTATTTATTTAATTTTATTTAGTTGTATTTAGTTGTATTACAACCACAAGAGAAGTTTCTAAAAGTTTTTTTTATTTTTAGTTTCATTTATTTTTATTATTTTATTAGATTTTAATTTTTTACTTACTTTATTTATGTGTTAATATAATTTAGCCACAAAACATTCTCAGTACTGACATGAATGTTTTTAAAATTGTATTTATTATATATTAATCAAGTCTTTAATCAATTTGTTTTTATTCTTTTATTGTTTTTATTTTATTTAGATTTATTTCATTTATAACAACCACAATCAGTACTGGCACAAGTGTTTCTAAAATTATTTTATTTTTAGTTTAATTTTTCATTTTTATTTTATTTAGATTTATTTTATTTATTACAACGACAAGACATGTTTTTTATCATTTGAAAATATATATATTTTTAATTAAATTAGTTAATTTTAATTAGTTAATTTGTTTTAATTGAATTAGTTATTTTCAAATTTATTTTATTCCAACCACAAAACATTCCCAGTACTGGCATGAATGTTTTTAAAATTGTATTTATTATATATTAATCAGTTCTGACAGAAGACCAAGCTAGAATAATAAGTTAAACTTCACCGAATCAAACCCGTAGCCAATACAGCAAATAATATATAATAAAGTTGACATATTCAGAAGCAATTTTTAAAAATGGACTTGCCTTTTCCCTTCCAAATGCCAGCGTCGTGATGACAGTGTGGCGCACTTTCTTCCTAGTCCACTGAAGAGAATTGTGTCGTATGAGACGCAGCGCGGCTGTCATTTGGCCGTGAGGTCGAATCTCAATTGAGCTGAGAGCATAAAACTGCGTTTATACAATAAAATCGTTAGAGAAATATTTAATATATGTTGATAACAGCCTCTATTAACAGAATTTTTGGGTTGAAAAAACAACCCAGCATTTTTTAGAGTGTAGACATTTTTTCATGGCGGCATAAAGGGACCGTAGAGATCGTTTTGATAAACTAGTTATTGAAAGCCCTGTCATCAGATTTATATAGATCGATCAGATTTATATGAACCCGAGTCGTAATGCATTGTCCGAGACTTTGCATAAAGCAAGTTTTGGATCATAATTAAATAAAATCGCTTAACAATTGAACAAGTGTGAATAAAAACAACAAATATGTATTATGCATTGCCGAAGCTGTGGAAATCTAAGGCAGAAGTGCTCGACAGGTGTGCGTGTGCGTGCGCGTGCGTGTGTGTGTGTGTGTGTGTGTGTGTGTGTGTGTGTGTGTGTGTGTGTGTGTGTGTGTGTGTGTGTGTGTGTGTGTGTGTGTGTTTTCAAACGGCACTAATGCCACATCAGAGTGTGTGTGTGAAAGTGTTTCTGTGTTGAGTTGTTGTGGATCACTCAGGCCTTGAGCACTGAGCTCTTTGAACAACCGTGTGTGTATGTTGGATGGCCGCTGTCAGCGTCTCCTTCAGAAGTGAGAGCTGTAATGTAATCTAATGTTTGAGTGTGTGAGGCTTTGATCTCAGCAGGACAGACACGGACACACACACACACACACACACACACACACACACACACACACACACACACACAGGTTCTGCCATTCATACACTCCTGTGCTTAAACACACGACACAGAGAGACGCGAGGTGTAGGAACAGGAGTGTGTGTGAGGGAGAATGTGCCTTCTGATATGTGATTCAGGTTCGGTTTGATTTGAGGTCGTAAACAGGATGTAATGTGTGGTTTATAATAAAACTCATACTATAAGGGGAATATTTATAGGCAAATTAATTTCTAAAAACAATTTCTATAATGTAAAATTAGTTTCTATAAGTATATGGCTTCTCTATGTGTGTGTGTGTGTGTGTGTGTGTGTGTGTGTGTGTGTGTCTCTGACAGTATCTCTGTGTCTCAGGTGGGCAGCACAGTGAAGTTTCTCTGTCAGGCCGGTCATCTTCTTGTGTGTGTGTGTGTGTGTGTGCGTGCGTGCGTGCGTGCATGAGTGTGTGCACGTGGATATGTACGTGTGTGTGCATACACGTGTGTGTATGAGAGTGTGTTTGAGTATGTGTGTGTGTATAGGACTGTCCGCGTGTTTGTGCATGTGTGCGCGGTCGGTCAACTTCTGGGTGTTTGTGTGTGTGTGTGTGTGCGTGTGCGTGTGTATGAGAGTGTGTTTGAGTATGTGTGTGTATAGGACTGTGTGCGCACGTTCGTGCGTGTGTGCGCGGTCGGTCAACTTCTGGGGTGTTTGTGTGTGTGTGTGCGCGCGTCATCTTCTTCGGGGCGTGTGCGTGCGCGTGCGTGTGCGTGTGTGTGTGCGCGTGCGTGTGTGTGTGTGTCTCTGACAGTGTCTCTGTGTCTCAGGTGGGCAGCACAGTGAAGTTTCTCTGTCAGGCCGGTCATCTTCTTCTGGGCTCCACCACTCGCTCCTGTCAGCAGGATTTGACCTGGAGCGGCTCTCAGCCCGAATGCATCCGTGAGTCTCTTCTCCTCCTCCGCAGATGCAGAGCCGCGTCTGTTCGTTTGTTTTTAAGGACAAATCATCCATTTTGCATGTAATGGTAAAACTTTTATTTCACCCTCTAGGAGTTTCGTTTTTTTCTTTGCAAGTTATTCTAAGATAAATACAGCTTTATCAGACACACCGGACGTCATGTGACCGTACAAACTTTATATTATATTATATTATATTATATTATATTATATTATATTATATTATATTATATTATATTATATTAATTATATTATATGTAATTACATTGTACTGAGACAGGTGTGGTGGTGTGGGTCAGTTTAAGGGTAGAGTTATGGACAGGTGTGGTGGTGTGGGTCAGTTTAAGGGTAGAGTTAGAGACAGGTGTGGTGGTGTGGGTCAGTTTAAGGGTAGAGTTATGGACAGGTGTGGTGGTGTGGGTCAGTTTAAGGGTAGAGTTAGGGACAGGTGTGGTGGTGTGGGTTAGTTTAAGGGTAGAGTTAGGGACAGGTGTGGTGGTGTGGGTTAGTTTAAGGGTAGAGTTAGGGACAGGTGTGGTGGTGTGGGTTAGTTTAAGGGTAGAGTTAGGGACAGGTGTGGTGGTGTGGGTTAGTTTAAGGGTAGAGTTAGGGACAGGTGTGGTGGTGTGGGTTAGTTTAAGGGTAGAGTTATGGACAGGTGTGGTGGTGTGGGTTAGTTTAAGGGTAGAGTTAGGGACAGGTGTGGTGGTGTGGGTTAGTTTAAGGGTAGAGTTAGGGACAGGTGTGGTGGTGTGGGTTAGTTTAAGGGTAGAGTTAGGGACAGCTGTGGTGGTGTCGGTCAGTTTAAGGGTAGAGTTATGGACAGGTGTGGTGGTGTCGGTCAGTTTAAGGGTAGAGTTATGGACAGGTGTGGTGGTGTGGGTTAGTTTAAGGGTAGAGTTAGGGACAGGTGTGGTGGTGTGGGTTAGTTTAAGGGTAGAGTTAGGGACAGGTGTGGTGGTGTGGGTCAGTTTAAGGGTAGAGTTATGGACAGGTGTGGTGGTGTGGGTTAGTTTAAGGGTAGAGTTAGGGACAGGTGTGGTGGTGTGGGTCAGTTTAAGGGTAGAGTTAGGGACAGGTGTGGTGGTGTGGGTCAGGTTAAGAGTAGAGTTAGGGACAGGTGTGGTGGTGTGGGTTAGTTTAAGGGTAGAGTTATGGACAGGTGTGGTGGTGTGGGTTAGTTTAAGGGTAGAGTTAGGGACAGGTGTGGTGGTGTGGGTCAGTTTAAGGGTAGAGTCAGGGACAGGTGTGGTGGTGTGGGTCAGTTTAAGGGTAGAGTTATGGACAGGTGTGGTGGTGTGGGTTAGTTTAAGGGTAGAGTTAGGGACAGGTGTGGTGGTGTGGGTTAGTTTAAGGGTAGAGTTATGGACAGGTGTGGTGGTGTGGGTTAGTTTAAGGGTAGAGTTAGGGACAGGTGTGGTGGTGTGGGTCAGTTTAAGGGTAGAGTTAGGGTCAGGTGTGGTGGTGTGGGTCAGTTTAAGGGTAGAGTTAGGGTCAGGTGTGGTGGTGTGGGTTAGTTTAAGGGTAGAGTTAGGGACAGGTGTGGTGGTGTGGGTTAGTTTAAGGGTAGAGTTAGGGACAGGTGTGGTGGTGTGGGTTAGTTTAAGGGTAGAGTTAGGGACAGGTGTGGTGGTGTGGGTTAGTTTAAGGGTAGAGTTATGGACAGGTGTGGTGGTGTGGGTTAGTTTAAGGGTAGAGTTAGGGACAGGTGTGGTGGTGTGGGTTAGTTTAAGGGTAGAGTTAGGGACAGGTGTGGTGGTGTGGGTTAGTTTAAGGGTAGAGTTAGGGACAGCTGTGGTGGTGTCGGTCAGTTTAAGGGTAGAGTTATGGACAGGTGTGGTGGTGTCGGTCAGTTTAAGGGTAGAGTTATGGACAGGTGTGGTGGTGTGGGTTAGTTTAAGGGTAGAGTTAGGGACAGGTGTGGTGGTGTGGGTTAGTTTAAGGGTAGAGTTAGGGACAGGTGTGGTGGTGTGGGTCAGTTTAAGGGTAGAGTTATGGACAGGTGTGGTGGTGTGGGTTAGTTTAAGGGTAGAGTTAGGGACAGGTGTGGTGGTGTGGGTCAGTTTAAGGGTAGAGTTAGGGACAGGTGTGGTGGTGTGGGTCAGGTTAAGAGTAGAGTTAGGGACAGGTGTGGTGGTGTGGGTTAGTTTAAGGGTAGAGTTATGGACAGGTGTGGTGGTGTGGGTTAGTTTAAGGGTAGAGTTAGGGACAGGTGTGGTGGTGTGGGTCAGTTTAAGGGTAGAGTCAGGGACAGGTGTGGTGGTGTGGGTCAGTTTAAGGGTAGAGTTATGGACAGGTGTGGTGGTGTGGGTTAGTTTAAGGGTAGAGTTAGGGACAGGTGTGGTGGTGTGGGTTAGTTTAAGGGTAGAGTTATGGACAGGTGTGGTGGTGTGGGTTAGTTTAAGGGTAGAGTTAGGGACAGGTGTGGTGGTGTGGGTCAGTTTAAGGGTAGAGTTAGGGTCAGGTGTGGTGGTGTGGGTCAGTTTAAGGGTAGAGTTAGGGTCAGGTGTGGTGGTGTGGGTTAGTTTAAGGGTAGAGTTAGGGATAGGTGTGGTGGTGTGGGTTAGTTTAAGGGTAGAGTTAGGGACAGGTGTGGTGGTGTGGGTCAGTTTAAGGGTAGAGTTAGGGTCAGGTGTGGTGGTGTGGGTCAGTTTAAGGGTAGAGTTAGGGACAGGTGTGGTGGTGTGGGTCAGTTTAAGGGTAGAGTTATGGACAGGTGTGGTGGTGTGGGTTAGTTTAAGGGTAGAGTTAGGGACAGGTGTGGTGGTGTGGGTTAGTTTAAGGGTAGAGTTAGGGATAGGTGTGGTGGTGTGGGTTAGTTTAAGGGTAGAGTTATGGACAGGTGTGGTGGTGTGGGTTAGTTTAAGGGTAGAGTTAGGGACAGGTGTGGTGGCGTGGGTCAGTTTAAGGGTAGAGTTAGGGTCAGGTGTGGTGGTGTGGGTCAGTTTAAGGGTAGAGTTAGGGTCAGGTGTGGTGGTGTGGGTTAGTTTAAGGGTAGAGTTAGGGATAGGTGTGGTGGTGTGGGTTAGTTTAAGGGTAGAGTTAGGGACAGGTGTGGTGGTGTGGGTCAGTTTAAGGGTAGAGTTATGGACAGGTGTGGTGGTGTGGGTTAGTATAAGGGTAGAGTTATGGACAGGTGGGGTGGTGTGGGTTAGTTTAAGGGAAGAGTTAGGGACAGGTGTGGTGGTGGGGGTCAGTTTAAGGGTAGAGTTATGGACAGGTGTGGTGGTGTGGGTTAGTTTAAGGGTAGAGTTAGGGACAGGTGTGGTGGTGTGGGTTAGTTTAAGGGTAGAGTTAGGGTCAGGTGTGGTGGTGTGGGTTAGTTTAAGGGTAGAGTTATGGACAGGTGTGGTGGTGTGGGTTAGTTTAAGGGTAGAGTTATGGACAGGTGTGGTGGTGTGGGTTAGTTTAAGGGTAGAGTTAGGGGCAGGTGTGGTGGTCTGGGTTAGTTTAAGGGTAGAGTTAGGGTCAGGTGTGGTGGTGTGGGTTAGTTTAAGGGTAGAGTTAGGGTCAGGTGTGGTGGTGTGGGTTAGTTTAAGGGTAGAGTTAGGGTCAGGTGTGGTGGTCTGGGTTAGTTTAAGGGTAGAGTTAGGGTCAGGTGTGGTGGTGTGGGTTAGTTTAAGGGTAGAGTTAGGGACAGGTGTGGTGGTGTGGGTCAGTTTAAGGGTAGAGTTAGGGTCAGGTGTGGTGGTCTGGGTTAGTTTAAGGGTAGAGTTAGGGACAGGTGTGGTGGTGTGGGTCAGTTTAAGGGTAGAGTTAGGGTTAGGGACAGGTGTGGTGGTGTGGGTCAGTTTAAGGGTAAAGTTAGAGACAGGTGTGGTGGTGTGGGTTAGTTTAAGGGTAGAGTTAGGGTCAGGTGTGGTGGTGTGGGTCAGTTTAAGGGTAGAGTTAGGGACAGGTGTGGTGGTGTGGGTCAGTTTAAGGGTAGAGTTAGGGTCAGGTGTGGTGGTGTGGGTCAGTTTAAGGGTAGAGTTAGGGTCAGGTGTGGTGGTGTGGGTTAGTTTAAGGGAAGAGTTAGAGACAGGTGTGGTGGTGTGGGTTAGTTTAAGGGTAGAGTTAGGGACAGGTGTGGTGGTGTGGGTCAGTTTAAGGGTAAAGTTAGAGACAGGTGTGGTGGTGTGGGTTAGTTTAAGGGTAGAGTTAGGGACAGGTGTGGTGGTGTGGGTCAGTTTAAGGGTAGAGTTATGGACAGGTGTGGTGGTGTGGGTTAGTTTAAGGGTAGAGTTAGGGACAGGTGTGGTGGCGTGGGTCAGTTTAAGGGTAGAGTTAGGGTCAGGTGTGGTGGTGTGGGTCAGTTTAAGGGTAGAGTTAGGGTCAGGTGTGGTGGTGTGGGTTAGTTTAAGGGTAGAGTTAGGGATAGGTGTGGTGGTGTGGGTTAGTTTAAGGGTAGAGTTAGGGACAGGTGTGGTGGTGTGGGTCAGTTTAAGGGTAGAGTTATGGACAGGTGTGGTGGTGTGGGTTAGTATAAGGGTAGAGTTATGGACAGGTGGGGTGGTGTGGGTTAGTTTAAGGGAAGAGTTAGGGACAGGTGTGGTGGTGGGGGTCAGTTTAAGGGTAGAGTTATGGACAGGTGTGGTGGTGTGGGTTAGTTTAAGGGTAGAGTTAGGGACAGGTGTGGTGGTGTGGGTTAGTTTAAGGGTAGAGTTAGGGTCAGGTGTGGTGGTGTGGGTTAGTTTAAGGGTAGAGTTATGGACAGGTGTGGTGGTGTGGGTTAGTTTAAGGGTAGAGTTATGGACAGGTGTGGTGGTGTGGGTTAGTTTAAGGGTAGAGTTAGGGGCAGGTGTGGTGGTCTGGGTTAGTTTAAGGGTAGAGTTAGGGTCAGGTGTGGTGGTGTGGGTTAGTTTAAGGGTAGAGTTAGGGTCAGGTGTGGTGGTGTGGGTTAGTTTAAGGGTAGAGTTAGGGTCAGGTGTGGTGGTCTGGGTTAGTTTAAGGGTAGAGTTAGGGTCAGGTGTGGTGGTGTGGGTTAGTTTAAGGGTAGAGTTAGGGACAGGTGTGGTGGTGTGGGTCAGTTTAAGGGTAGAGTTAGGGTCAGGTGTGGTGGTCTGGGTTAGTTTAAGGGTAGAGTTAGGGACAGGTGTGGTGGTGTGGGTCAGTTTAAGGGTAGAGTTAGGGTTAGGGACAGGTGTGGTGGTGTGGGTCAGTTTAAGGGTAAAGTTAGAGACAGGTGTGGTGGTGTGGGTTAGTTTAAGGGTAGAGTTAGGGTCAGGTGTGGTGGTGTGGGTCAGTTTAAGGGTAGAGTTAGGGACAGGTGTGGTGGTGTGGGTCAGTTTAAGGGTAGAGTTAGGGTCAGGTGTGGTGGTGTGGGTCAGTTTAAGGGTAGAGTTAGGGTCAGGTGTGGTGGTGTGGGTTAGTTTAAGGGAAGAGTTAGAGACAGGTGTGGTGGTGTGGGTTAGTTTAAGGGTAGAGTTAGGGACAGGTGTGGTGGTGTGGGTCAGTTTAAGGGTAAAGTTAGAGACAGGTGTGGTGGTGTGGGTTAGTTTAAGGGTAGAGTTAGGGACAGGTGTGGTGGTGTGGGTCAGTTTAAGGGTAAAGTTAGAGACAGGTGTGGTGGTGTGGGTTAGTTTAAGGGTAGAGTTAGGGTCAGGTGTGGTGGTGTGGGTCAGTTTAAGGGTAGAGTTAGGGACAGGTGTGGTGGTGTGGGTCAGTTTAAGGGTAGAGTTAGGGGCAGGTGTGGTGGTGTGGGTCAGTTTAAGGGTAGAGTTAGGGTCAGGTGTGGTGGTGTGGGTTAGTTTAAGGGAAGAGTTAGAGACAGGTGTGGTGGTGTGGGTTAGTTTAAGGGCAGAGTTAGGGACAGGTGTGGTGGTGTGGGTCAGTTTAAGGGTAAAGTTAGAGACAGGTGTGGTGGTGTGGGTCAGTTTAAGGGTAAAGTTAGAGACAGGTGTGGTGGTGTGGGTCAGTTTAAGGGTAGAGTTAGGGACAGGTGTGGTGGTGTGGGTCAGTTTAAGGGTAGAGTTGGAGTCAGGTGTGGTGGTGTGGGTCAGTTTAAGGGTAGAGTTAGGGACAGGTGTGGTGGTGTGGGTCAGTTTAAGGGTAAAGTTAGAGACAGGTGTGGTGGTGTGGGTCAGTTTAAGGGTAGAGTTAGGGACAGGTGTGGTGGTGTGGGTTAGTTTAAGGGTAGAGTTATGGACAGGTGTGGTGGTGTGGGTTAGTTTAAGGGTAGAGTTAGGGACAGGTGTGGTGGTGTGGGTTAGTTTAAGGGTAGAGTTAGGGACAGGTGTGGTGGTGTGGGTTAGTTTAAGGGTAGAGTTAGGGACAGGTGTGGTGGTGTGGGTTAGTTTAAGGGTAGAGTTAGAGACGGGTGTGGTGGTGTGGGTCAGTTTAAGGGTAGAGTTAGGAACAGGTGTGGTGGTGTGGGTCAGTTTAAGGGTAGAGTTAGGGACAGGTGTGGTGGTGTGGGTTAGTTTAAGGGTAGAGTTAGAGACGGGTGTGGTGGTGTGGGTCATTGGCTACTTACATAATAAGCCGTTTTAAATGTAAAAGTTTCAATGCCTTATCACGCTGACGTGACCGAGCCTGACCCGAACCCAAACGTCATTTCTAAATATCTGTCTGAACGGGTCGTGTATCCATCCTGTAGTTGACGTATCTTTCCTAATGCAGCCCACTCCTGTAAGCAACCAAAGACCCCACCTCATGCTAACGTGCTGGCCATCGACCTGCCGTCCTTCGGCTATACGCTGCTCTACTCCTGCCAGCCGGGCTTCATCCTCACTGGCGGCTCTGAGCATCGGGCGTGCCGGCCGGACGGATCCTGGACTGGGAAAGTACCCATTTGTAGAGGTGAGCAGAACACGCCATCAACAACACACACACGTTTGTTTTTGTGACATATGGGGACATTCCATAGGCGTAAATGGTTTTTATACCGTACAAACTGTATTTTCTATCTCCTTACACTGCCCCTAAACCTACCCATCTCACACACAAACACACACACACACACACACACACACACACACACACACACACACACACACACACACACACACATGTTGGTCTATGTGGTTTACAGGGACTCTCCATAGACGTAATGGTTTTTATACTGTACAAACCGTATTTTCTATCCCCTTACACTGCCCCTGCCCCTAAACCTACCCATCACAGGAAACATTGTGCATTTTTACTTTCTCAAAAAAACATCATTTAGTATGTTTTTAAAGCCATTTGAATTATGAGGACATTTGATATGTCCTCATAAACCACATTTATAGTGCAATACCAGTGTAATGCCCATGTAGTTATACAAATTTGTGTCCTCATAAACCACATAAACAGGCTCACACACACACACACACTGCATTCTGCATTCTGCATTTTTACTTTCTAAAAAAATTCATCCTGTATGATTTATAAGCCTTTTGAAAAGTGGGGACATGGGTAATGTCCTCATATTTCACCCTCTCCTGTAATACATGTGTCATACCCATGGCATTATACACATTTGTGTCCTCATATGTCACAAAAACATGCCCACACACACACACACACTAGATCAGTGCAGGTCTCAGATGCGACTGCTTTCCTTCAGTTTAGTTTCTCAGAAAGCGTCTGGTGTCAAAGTGGGAAGTCATGTGTGAAAAACCCATTCCGTTGGTGCCATGATGTGTGTTTTGGTGTGTTTCAGCTGGCTCTAAAACATCAGAAAAAGTCCCAACGCCTGTCCAGGGAACATCGAGTCCCAAAGTCAACGGTGAGTCTGAAAAATATTATAATCGCTGCTTGCACGTCATATTTCCATTAATATGAGAGGAGGGGCTTGTGCTGATTTCCCATCTGAAAACTAGCCAATCAGAAACGCGCTCTGCCTGTCAATCATTTTGTGTGTTTGACTGACTGACTTTGGTATTTGGAAAAGAACAAGCTAAACGTTTACAATACCTTTGATTTATTTGTATAAAATAGTAAAATAAACACCTGATTATATGATTACATTATGTGTTCATGCAGCAACTGAACTAAACAAAACATTGAACATTGTTATGAATATTTTTTGCTTTTATAAAATGGCAGTAACAGCAATATAATACACAAAAAAATAATCATCATAAATAAATAAATGTTTTCCTTTCGTACAATTGCAGACACAGCAATATAATTAACTATTATAAATAAATCATAATTATAAATAAATATTATTGCTTTCATAAAACGGCAGCAAAAGCAATAATATAAACAAAATATGATCATAATTATAAATAAATAAATATTACTGCGTTTATAAAACAGCAGCAACAGCAATATGATGATAATAATAACAAAACAAAATATGATAATAATAAATAAATAAATCTATATTTTTGCTTTTATAAAAAAGCAGCAACAGCAATAAAATAAACTAAATATGATCCTAATAAATAAATATTTATGCTTTTATAAAATGGCAGCAACAGCAAAATAATAAACAAAATATCATCATAATAATAATATAAATAAATAAATAAATATTTTTGCTTTTATAAAAAAGCAGCAACAGCAATAAAATAAATAAAATATGATCTAAATAATTTAAATAGTTAATTAATATGTATGCTTTTATAAAATGGCAGCAACATCAATATAATAACCAAAATATGATCATAATTATAAATAAATCAGTATTTTTGCTTTTATAAAACAGCAGCAACATCGATACAATAAACAAAATATGATCATAATAAATAAATTCATATTTATGCTTTTATAAAACGGCAGCAACAGCAATATAAATAAACAAAATATGGTCATAATAATAAATAAATAAATAAATAAATGTTTGATTTTATAAAACGGCAGCAACAGAAATAAAATGACCAAAATATGATCATAATAATTATTAAATAAAATATTTTTGATTATATAAAACTGCAGCAAAAGCAATATAATAACCAAAATATGATCATAATTATAAATAAATAAATATTTTTGCTTTTATAAAACAGCAGCAACAGTAATATAATGAACAAATTTGATCATAACTATAAATTAATAAATATACATGCTTTTATAAAACGGCAACAAAATAATAAACAAAATATGATCATAATAAATAAATACATATTTTGCTTATATAAAACTGCAGCAAAAAGCAATATAATAACCAAAATATGATCATAATTATAAATAAACGAATACATAAATATTATTGCTTTTAAAAAGTGGAAGCAACAGCAATATGATAACCAAAATATGATCATAATTATTATAAATAAATATAATTGCTAATGATATAGTAAATTAAACTTTTATTTTATAAAAAAAATGATTTTTATCTAACGTAATGTTTTTTTCTATTTTTATGTATGTGTTGTGCTAAACAAGAAATAACCATTCAAATCTGAATCTTTATTATTAATCCACATACATTATTATTATTCAGGTTATTAATCTGAATAATTATTCCTTATATAAATCACAGTTCATTAGTAGAACTGTATCCTGCTTACGGTGGTCGTGAAATATTGCAGCTTGGACCATATCAGATCTCATTTTATTGTTTGTTTTACAGCTTGAATCACTCGTACAGTGGCTTGCGTTATTAAAGGGTTAGTTCACCCAAAAATGAAATGTCTGTCATTAACTCCTCTCCCTAATGTCGCTCCACACCCGTGAGACCTTCGTTCATCTTCACACACAGTTTAAGATATTTTAGATTTAGTCCGAGAGCGTATGCAAGTGTATGCACACTATACTGTCCATGTCCAGAAAGGGAATAAAAACATCATCACAGTAGTCCATATGAGACATCAGTGGGTTAATTAGAGTCTCTTGAAGCATCCGAAATACATTTGGGTCCAAAAATAACAAAAACTACGACTTTATTCAGCATTGTCTTCTCTTCCGCGTTTGTGTTCAATCCTCAAATAAAGATTCAAACGGTTATGAATCAGCGAATTGATTCATGATTCAGATTGCGGACTGCTGAAATCACGAGACATTGGCGATCCGAATCATGAATCAATACACTGACATGATCTGTAAGTAGTCGACCAATCACAACAGACTGGGCCATCTGACCAATCAGAGAAGAGCACTCTCTCATAAAGGTTTAGAGACTGAATCTTCGAACAAACCGTTTCAGACTCTTTGAAAAATTAGTGATACGCAATGAATATATTATGGGGAAAATAAGTGTTTTTTGACATTGGATGTATGCAAGTCTATTGTGGGAGACTAGAAAACAAAATAAGGAACCGTAAAAATGGTGCTTAAGAGCTGAAGTGTCTTTTTTTCCCATATAAAATGGAGTGGTTGATTATGATTTGACTTGTTTAGCTTTAGTGAGTGTGTAATGTTTGTGTTTGAGCACAAACAACATCTGCAAAGTCACGACGGCTAGATTCGATAAAGATTCAGAACGATAAAGATTCAAACGGTTATGAATCAGCGAATCGATTCATGATTCAGATCGCCAATGTCTCGTGATTTCAGCATTTTGACACGCGATCCGAATCATGAATCAATTCGCTGATTCATAACGGTTCAGATCTTTATTTAAGGATTTAACACAAACGTGGAAGAGAAGCCAATGCTGAATAAAGTCGTAGTTTTTGTTATTTTTGGACCCAAATGTATTTTGGATGCTTCAAGAGACTCTAATTAACCCACTGATGTCTCATATGGACTACTGTGATGATGTTTTTATTCCCTTTCTGGACATGGACAGTATAGTGTGCATACACTTGCATACGCTCTCGGACTAAATATAAAATATCTTAAACTGTGTGTGAAGATGAACGGAGGTCTTACGGGTGTGGAGCGACATTAGGGAGAGGAGTTAATGACAGACATTTCATTTTGGGGTGAACTAACCCTTTAATGCAGCTGATGTGAGAGTTATAGAGTTATGAGCTCGCTGTGGTTTCTGCTCGGAGGTCTGATCTGTGGAAGGAGTTAGAGGTGTTAATTGAGCCGAGTGTGTGTGTGTAAACGGCTCTATCAGACTCATTAAATCTTCTCGCTGCAGTTCCTGACGATGTGTTTGCGCCCACGTACGTGTGGAGAGGCTCGTTCGAGTATAAAGGAGCCAAGCAGCCGATGACTTTGACAATCACGAGCTTTAACGCCACCACAGGGAAGGTCAACGCGACTCTAGCCAACAGACACTCAGAGCTGCTGCTGTCAGGTAAGAGCACACACACTCTCTCACGTACTGTTCACACACTTCATCAAGACATCTGATAACCTGGGGCCGGTTGCATAAACCACTTAGACTAGTCTTAAAAGTAAGTCATCTCATTTTTTTCTTTAAAGCTACACTGTGTAACTTTTTTAGTTTATTCTTAGCTATAAACACTTAGTTCTTTCAAAAATATATGTGCTCATTAATGTATATTTACTTCTTTCAAGTAATAAAGTATTCTCGTAAGTTTATAATATGCCATTGAAAAGACATACGGGTGAGGGGTTCGGATGCCGGCCGCCATGTTGCCCCTCCATCTTGAAAGTACAGTAGCCAAAGAGGGACATACCCGTAAATTCAAGCTTCGCCTTTCACGCTTTAACACTCGATGGCACCGTGTCGAATATGAAGAGGGGGATTGCCATGTTAATCTTGGACTAAATCGGCTACCATAGGAGTTAAAACGAAATCGGGATTGAGAGGAACAGAAACTATTATTCTCTGGATGGTCATTTACCTTTACACCGCTAGATGGGGGAAAATATCACACAGTGGAGCTTTAAGACTGGACCTAACTTTTTTTTCAATCAGTTACATAAAATGGTAGATCAATTCAATTTGAATTAGAAAAGTAAGACTGATTACATTTTGACTAATTGCTAGTTGGACAAAATAGTGCTTAAGACTCAGTCTGAACACAGTGGCTAAGTTTATGCAGCCCCTGGTGTAATAATGCCTGCTTCGGAAGATCCAGCGAATTAAAACTGCTTTTGGTTGGATGCTTGATTCTGATTGGTTGAAGAACATTCTAGTGCAGGGGTCTCCTACCTTTCTTCATTTGAGAGCCACTTTCTAAAAATAAAAGATGCCGAGAGCTACTCATGTTATACAATACTTAAAACTCATCACTGCAAAAAAAATTATTTTCTTAGTATTTTTGTCTTGTTTCTAGTCAAAATATCTGAAAATTCTACATTTACTAATAATAATAATAATGTGTTTGATTTATATAGCACTTTTCAAGGCACTCAAAGCGCTTTACATATAGAAGGGGGAATCTCCTCAGCCACCACCAATGTGCAGCATCCACCTGGATGATGCGACGGCAGCCATATTGGGCCAGAACGCTCACCACACACCAGCTGATTGGTGGAGAGGAGACAGAGTGATGAAGCCAATCAGAATAGGGGGATGATTAGGAGGCCATGATGGACAGAGGCCAATGGGCAAATTTGGCCAGGACAAGTAAAAATTATTGTCTTGTTTTGGGAAAAAATAACTCAAAATGAAGAGAGTTTTAGCTTAAAATAAGATAAATAATGCGCCAATAGAGTGCCGAAGTCATGACGTCACTTTGTAGGCCAACCCGGAGGTTAGCGGCGCATGGGTTCCCTCGATCAAAAGCCGATGCATTTTCCCCGTAGACTTTTGGACAATCGCAAAAAATTAGATCTGTGTTCAACAAAGAGTTATGACCCTTACACGTTTTGTCTATCAAGATAATCTTTACAAGTGAATCCAAAATCTATACCGTTTGAAGCCTAAATAAAGCCGTCAGATCTAAAATGCTAACGGTAGGCTATAAACGGACTACAGTCGCGGATCTACGTCATCATCAAGCGTCCTCAAACTTTATTTAAAAACACGTTCGCTCATTATGATTATGATCTGCGCTGTGTATGAACACTTATCCACTTTTTCATGAGAAATATTGCCCATTCGTTTTTTCCAAAAATGTTAGAAACTAATTGAGTTTATGTGTGCCTCTCAGAGATGTGTTTTCTCGTTTGTTAATGTTTTATTTATTATTTTGTTATTTTATATAAAGCTTAATATTATTGTCTTTGTGATTAAGATTAGGCTATTATGCCTGATCATCGTGCCCCAAATAGACTTTAAAGAATCTTTTGAAGAATCTTCACTGTATTGTGTTTGATTGTATGTTTGCATACCATTTGCTAATTCGCCAGAAAAAAAAGCGCTTTTACCACCTCAGAAGCACTGACGACGTAAGCTAGCCGTATCAATTTACAATCGTATGTCCTTTACCTTAGACGATTGATCATAATCGAGGAGAGAAGCACTATAAATCTGGACATGTAGAACAGCGCAGCTTTCATTCGACGACTTGTGCTTCCATCTCGGGACAAAACAAAACACTACAGTCTCTCCACAGAAATGAAGAACTGGTGATCGGTAACCTTAATATCACAGATTTCTGTGTGGACAATATTTGGAAACACCACTATTTGAAAGGACTAAATATATAACTTTGTATATTAACTGAAAGGTAAACTTCTAAGAACGTGAGGCTGAAACGCGGGCTAGTTTTGTATTTTTATTAAACATTTACTTACAAAATTCAAAAGTGAATGAAGCGCGGGCTGGTGAGATTTCCCGTTTGTCACGATGACGTCTAAAGTCCCGGCCAAAGGATGTAGTCCCTTTTAACAACTTGTTAGCAACCACCGTTTTTAAGACACAATAAAGTAAAAAAAAATCACAAGCAGGTTAGAACTAGTGTGTTTTATGTCATAGTACAAAACATGAAAATATTTAGAGGCTTTGTTAACTACAGACCTTATTTCAGGTCATTTAGCAAAAACCTGTAGACTTTAGAGCTAGGGAACCAGAAGTGCTAAAATGCTAACTCACTTCCGCGTTTTGGCCTACAAAGTGATGTCAGAACTTCGGCACTCTATGGGGTGAGAAATATAATCTTAATTCAAACAGAAAACAAGATTATTTATCTTATTTTAAGCAAAAACTCTCTTCATTTTGAGTTATTTTTCCCCAAAACAAGACAATTACTTTTGCTTGTCTAGTAAATACTTCTTGTTTTAAGAATGTTTAGATATTTTGACTAGAAACAAGACAAAAATACTAAGTAAGAAAACTAAGTACTTTCCTGTAGGTCAATCAGTAGAGCGTGGTGCTAGCAACGGCAAGGTCATGGGTTCGACTCCCAGGGAAAGAAAAGAACTCACAATAATGTAAAAATGTGTGCCTTGAATGCAGTGTAAGTCGCATTGGCTAAAAGTGTCTGCCAAATGCCTAAATGTAAATGTCATCCACACACAGGCGTTTATAAGAGCAGAGACGCTCGGCTGACGCTCCGACTGCATCACATGAGGACTCTGGTGAAGAGCAGCTACAGCCAGATCTCAGACCTGACCCTCATCATGGACGGCTTCGTAAGTCACAGGACTCGAATGATTATAGTGCATGATAAATGAACTCAAACCCCTAGGACCAGGGGCGTGGGACTGGGGGGATAAAGGGTACTGAGTAACCAGGGCCCGAGGCAGGAAAGTCCGTTTTCTATACATACACATACATGGTACGGGGGCCCAGCAAGATGGTTTGTACCCAGGGCCCAAAATTTGGTGCTACGCCACTGCCTAGGACACAGAGCTGGGGATATTGGTGGAATATACTGTATATCACTGCAAAAAATGCTCTTCTTACTTAGTAATTTTGTCTTGTTTCTAGTCTAAATATCTAAAAAAAAAAATAATAATACAGAAAAATGATCAAGATGCTTTTACTAGATAAGTTAAATTACATGTTTTTTCTTGTTTTCTTAAAAATACAATCTAAATGAAGTGAGTTTTTGCTTAAAACAGGCCAAATGATCTGCCAATGGGGTGAGAAAAATAATCTGATTTCTGTTTGGGACGGAAACAAGAAACCGTCAAGATTATTTCTCTCACTCCATTGGCAGATCATTTTGCCTGTTTTAAGCAAAAACTCACTTCATTTGGATTTTATTTTTAAGAAAACAAGGAAGAATATCTTATGTCATTTTACTGATCTAGTAAATGAATCTTGATTTAAGAATTGTTAGATATTTGGACTGGAAACAAGACAGGAGCAGTGAAAGAACGCCTGCCTCCTGAGAGCACGAGCCTGTAGTATTAGACAGAAGATGAGCTGTGTGAGAACATGATGTTCATCTGTGTGTTGTTGCTTTCCTCGAGGTCTCTGCCGACCATGAAGGAAACACGTTCTTGTTTCAAGGCTTTATTCAAGCTAGAGACTACGGCCCTTTCGGACTACAGAGACAAGGTGTGCTACATTTAATAATGTCTTACATTATATCTATAGCTTTTCCATATTATAGCTTTTATGTTCAACCAAATTATTCAAATTAAGTGTGTGTGTGTGTGTGTGTGTGTGTGTGTGTGTGTGTGTGTGTGTGTGTGTGTGTGTGTGTGTGTGTGTGTGTGTGTGTGTGTGTGTGTGTGTGTGTGTGTGTGTGTGTGTGTGTGTGTGTGTGTGTGTGTGGGGGGGGGCATGTTTTTGTGACATATGAGGACACAAATGGGTATGACACAGGTATTACAGGAGAGGGTGAAATATGAGGACATTACCCATGGCCCCACTTTACAAAAGGCTTATAAATCACACAGGAGGAGTTTTTTTTTAGAAGGTAAAAATGCAGAATGTTTCCTGTGATGGGTAGGTTTAGGAGCTGTGTGTGTGTGTGTGTGTGTGTGTGTGTGTGTGTGTGTGTGTGTGTGTGTGTGTGTGTGTGTGTGATGGGTAGGTTTAGGGGCAGTGTGTGTGTGTGTGTGATGGGTAGGTTTAGGGGCAGTGTGTGTGTGTGTGTTGGGTAGGTTTAGGGGCAGTGTAAGGGGATAGAAAATAGGGTTTGTACAGTATAAAAACCATTAAGCCTATGGAGAGTCCCCATATGTCACAAAAACAAACGCTTGAGTGTGTGTGAGTGCGTGCGTGTACGCGAGCAAGTGCGAGTGTGTGTGAGTGTGCGTGCGGTGAGTGCAAGTGTGTGAGTGAGTGCGTGCGAGCGAGTGAGTGTGGGTGTGTGTGCATGTCTGTGTGTGTGTGTGGGGAGGGGGGTGTGTGCTTGTGCATAAAAAAAAACATTTAATCATTATAATAAGAGCTGATCTTTCATGATATTTAGGATGACACATTTATGTAACGACAAATAAATCACACTTGCATGCAGCTTTATTTTAATCTGATCTCTTTGTATTCAAGGTTTACTTGAACCGTTATGAATGCATGCAGTCGGATCGCCTCGATTAAAGTAGCTGAATTAAACGTGATTATTTCCCATCATGCATCATTCAGGTCTGAACATAGTGGAGGCCACGAAGAGCCCAGAGAGCCCCGCCCGCACCAACAGCAGTTCTGTGGCCGTCGCCATTCTTGTGCCTTTCTTTGCCCTGATTTGTGCCGGCTTTGGGTTTTACCTGTACAAACAGAGGTAGGTGCGCTGATGTTACTGATGTTGGCAGCAGCGTTGGTCAAGTTACTTTAAAAAAGTAATTAGTTATAGTTACAAGTTACTTCTCACAGATAGCAACTCGATTACTAACTGAGTTTCATCCAAGCGGCACCCTCCCGCGATCTCTCTTGAAGCAAATACTGAAGTAATGTAAACTGCAATTCCTCAACTGGCGGCTCCAGAAGGAGCAGAATCTCATTGAGGCTCATGTTAAAATGCCCAACTTTACAGCAGAAAAAAACATGTTTACAGTCTGGGACAAATTGTAGTTTGGTCTATACGGCTGATTTTGACTGTCATGACGTCTGTGAGGGGGGTGCATTTTTTATTAACTCATTTGTTTACGTTATATAAAGCCTTAAAGTTCTGCATAATTAAGGGCGTGGTTACTTTGAGTGACAGGTGGATAGCCATTTATCTGCCGTCTATAGTCATTGCGTCACCTAAGCTCCGCCCACATCCCGCCTTTTTGCCCATTTTCTGTTATCCGAGAGTGACGCGCAATGACTCGCTCACAAGATGGCGACGCCCAGCTCGCCCCTACTTTACGCTTCAGAACGGCTCTTCAGAATCCTATGGGTGACGTCACGGACACTACAGCCATATTTTTGTACAGTCTATGGTTACATCATTATAAAAGTAATTAATTACCAGGAAAAGTAAGTTTTTTTTAATGTTCAAATATGTCGAATAACTTGGATGCCCCCAATATTAAATGTTAAATGAATGAAATGGACACTAAATAGAATACATTATTATTATTAACAAAATATTGTACACTAATCTACACTATTTTAATGTTGCTTTGGGACAATGTGAGAGACACCTATCAAATCTAATACTGTAAATATTGTAAATAGCAGTAATATAGTGGAACAATAAAACAAAACAGATTGTTTAGAATTATAATATTTATTGCACAGACCCCAACTGGCCAAGAAATATTTCTTTAACTACTTAAACTCCAAGACCATTTTTTGGGATTTCCGCCTGGATTTGGCCTACTCAAATTGAAAAGCCTCCCATACACACACACAGTGGTCTAGGTTCAAAATATTGGTGTCATTTTACAGGAAACCCTTTAAAGTTACATAAAACACTGCTAAAAGTCATAAACATGTAAGTATATGTTGTCTAAGCTGTTATAACCCCCCAAAAAGTAGGCACTTTTTGATTTTTTTTCCTTCATAAATTCATTTTTGAAAGTGTGTAACTCAGGCCCTGTGTGCTCTAGGACCCTGCAGACACTTTGGGCTGCTTCAACTAAATTACAGAAAATTGTGGAAAAAAGAAGTTTGTCTGTGTCATGTTGTGCAAGATTTATTCAAATGGGTCTGAAGAGATGACCCCCCCCTCCCTTTACCCCCCCCCCCCCCCACACACACACACACACACACACACACACACACACACACCATATACAATGATATAAATGCAATATTCCAGTCTCATTAAATTAATTATACATGCTGGAAGCAGCCCAAAGTGTCTGCAGGGTCCTAGAGCACTCAGGGCCTGAGTTAAACACTTTCAAAAATGAATTTATAAAAAAAAAAATCAAAAAGCGCCTAATTTTTTTGGGGGGTTATAGCAGCTTAGACAACATATACTTACATGTTTATGACTTTTAGCAGTGTTTTATGAAACTGTAAAGGGTTTCCTGTAAAATGACACCAACATTTTGAACCTAGACCACTGTATGTGTGTGTGGGAGGCTTTTTAATTTGGGGTGGCCAAATCCAGGCGGAAATGACATCAGAATAATTTAGTGTAAATACAGTACTTTGTATAAAACAAATGCCAAAGTGATGCATATCTCCAGAAATTAGAGACTCTAAGCTTTGAAATGGTGCCACATATGAGGTCAGAGCTCCTCTCCTCCACAGACATTTAAAATTGAAAGTATATACAGTACATACTTGTATAGGGTCCTATACTTGTACTTGTTTCTATAGTAGTTAATAGTAGTAGCTGAAGTGTTAATGTAGTGCTACTTATTATTCCTGCATTACTTCCTGCATAGTTATCTATTAATAATGGACCATTATTCTAAAGTGTTACCCTATAATTCATCCTCTCTCATCAGCAGTGTTGTGCAAGTTACTTCCAAACTGTAATACGTCCTGTAATGCTCTTTTCTCTCTGGTTTGACCGCAGGAAGTCTGATAAAGCGGAGTTCAGCGGCTGCTCAGTCCATGAAAACAACAACGGTCAGGCCACATTTGAAAACCCAATGTACAACACCACTTCCAAATCCATCGAGGGGAAAGTGGTCCGCTTCGATCCCAATCTCAATACGGTTTGCACAATGGTTTGAGAACCGTCACTTTATGTTCTTTGAGTCTCTTGGAAGCACAGTTTGGGTTCAGGACTTGATTTGCAGGAAACGTCCTATTCTTCACAGTTCGAGTGGAGAATTATATATTATATACATCTCACTCTGAGAGTGTGTTTTGTATTCAAAAGCAAAGAAAACATTACTACGGTGTGTCTTTTTTCAACGTGAGAAGCGTTCACACATACAGCGATATGTCCATGAGAAATGCGTAACTTTCAACAAGACATTAGATCACGTGATCCGTCTCTCAGAAGAAAAGGTTCGCTGGGGTAGGGGTGTGTGATAGCCTGACAAGCCAGACCCACATCAAGATGTTTGGTCTGGAAACTCACCATTGACAGCTCAATCCGAGGGGCGGATAAACGGTTGTCTTTCAAACTCCCTCTCCCTCGCGATTGGATAGCGCTACAACCAACCAGAGCAACGGAGCTAGTTGATAGATTAAACATTCGCCGTATCCGGTCGGCAAAACTCTGAACACATCTTCCCTTTTTAAGAATGACTTCAGTGCCGCTCTTTGTTCTTTTCTCAGAGAAAAGCTGAACTCAAGTCTTCCAGAGTCGCAGTCAAAGCTTATTCGAAAGACCGCCGTTCGCCAGTTTCTGTGTTTCCTAGAAGCACGCAAACGCAACTCGGCCGTCGTCATTATGGCCCCGCCCACCGACTCTATACACGACGTGATTGGCCATTGAGAGTTGCTAGACGACACTCACGGCAAATTAGATTTGCTGCCGCTAGGGTGCGTCTAGATATCTAGGCTAGGTGTGTAATGCCTATCGTCTACGATAATATCGTGATTGTTGTTTTAACGACATCGACTACACTGCAAAAAATGCTTTTCTTACTTTAGTATTTTTGTCATGTTTCTAGTCACAATATCTAAAAATTCTTGCATTAAGAAACATTTACTAGACAAGTACAAATTATTGTCTTGTTTTGGGGAAAAATAACTCTAAATGAAAGAGGTTTTGCTTAAAATAAGATAAATAATCTGCCAATGGGGTGAGAAAAATAATCTTGTTTTCTGTTTGAATTAAGATTATTTTTCTCACCCCATTGGCAGATTATTTAGCATCTTATTTTAAGCAAAAACTCTCTTCATTTTGAGTTATTTTCCCCAAAACAAGACAATTACTTTTACTTGTCTAGTAAATACTTCTTGTTTTAAGAATATTTAGATATTTGGACTTAACTAGACAAAAATACTAAGTAAGAAAAGCATTTTTTGCAATGTATGTTCCTCACTTATGTGATGATGTCTAGTAGGTAAGACTAGAGCGCTTTTTAGGGCACACTTTCACTGCGTGATTTACTCAATTAAAATGCATTTATAATGCCCTCTAAAGGGGTACTTCAGCGCTGGGAAGATGAATGTGTATTTAAACTGGGTTATTTATGTAGTAGAAATGTGAAGTTATTTTTGATTTTGGTGCCTTCTACACTGCAAAAAAAATACTCTTCTAATTTAGTATTTTTTTTCTTGTTTCCAGTCCAAATATCCAAATATTTTCTCACTCCATTGGCAGATCGTTTTGCCTGTTTTAACTTCATTTTGATTATTTATTTATTTTGCCAGGAAACAAGCAAAAATCTCTTGTTATTTTACTTATCTAGTAAATTAATCTTGATTTAAGAATTTTTAGATATTTGGACTGGAAAGAAGAAAAAATACTAAATAAGAAGAGCAGTTTGTGCAGTGTAGACTGAGAAGAGACAGAAAATGTATTTTGGCGCATGTGGATGATAGACAACAACTCCCAGAATGCATTGCTTCGCTGCCCTACGAGGCCACTCCCAAAGCCACCGTTACTGAATCACTTTCCCACCGCCTTCATTTTCTTTAAAATCAATTCAGTTAGAGAACAGAAACTACAATTAAAAACTGTTCAATATAATGTGAGTGAGCCGAGCGAGAGTCAGATTACATTCATGCGAGAGCTGAGGTAAGCGTGGGAGCGGCAGTCGTTCACAGCACTTGTTCAGTCTGAGTTTTCAGCTCATGCCTTTGGAAGCTTAACTTTCATAGGAATTCATATGAGAAGTTGAAACACTGACTTTGCTCCACACCGCTCAGTTATGAATGCCAGAGCCGAACGGGCATATGGGTGGGTTGTAAACATGTGAAAATAGCTCCTCTACTGGCTGTAGTCTTTAGCCTCTGGGTAAAAAATCCTCAGATGACACAAAATGACGATATTTGCGTCATCTGAGGATTTTTTTCCATAAATAAACTGCATAAATCTCTCAGATATGAGGGGAGAAAGCACGATAATTCAAATATACTCTCAGGTTTCTACTGAGACAAGTAAGTAAGTAAGTAAGTAAAATGTATTTATATAGCACTTTTCATAGATAAAAATCACAAAGTGCTTCACAACAAAAAGATGAAATACACAACATTACAGTTCTAGTCAAAATAAGTAACAAAAACAATTATAAGTATAAATGAAAATAAACAGAAATACACAAAAGACCAGCCAAACCCTACACTCTAGATAAAAGCCTCTTTAAATAGAAGAGTTTTCAACTGTGTTTTATAAATTTCCACTGAGTCCAGGCAGCGTAAGGAAGAAGGCAATGCATTCCACAGTCTAGGTGCCACAGCTTGAAATGAACGGTCCCCTCTTGTTTTAAAATGTGTGTGGGGGGCAACTAAAAATCTTTGACCTGTTGATCATAGACTACGTGAAGACGTATGCAGCTGTAACAGGTCAAAGATGTAACAAGGCACCTGTCTTTGTAGGGCTCTAAAAGTAAGAACCAAAATTTTAAAATGCATTCTGGCCAATTACCTGTCGTAGCGGCAGTATGTACAGCAGGAAAAGAATCGGTCCCAGGACAGAACCCTGAGGTACACCACTCAATAAACCTGCAGTATCTGACATGATCTCATTAATAAAGACACTAAAACTTCTACCAGAAAGGTAAGAGGTAAACCATTTTATAGCCGATTCAGATATCCCTACTAGATCCTGAAGTCTATTAATCAAAATATTATGATCAATAGTGTCAAAGGCAGATGTAAGGTCCAGTAAAACTAATGCTGTATGCTTCCCAGAATCAGCTGACATCAAAATATCACTCGAGACTTTAATTAATGCAGTTTCGGTAGAATGGTTTTTACGGAAACCTGACTGATATTTATCAAAAATATCATTTATCTTTAAGAAAGTCGTAAGCTGCTCTGCTACCACTTTCTCTAGAATCTTAGCCATAAAGGGGAGTTTGGATATGGGCCTATAATTCATTGGTTTCAATGGGTCTAGACTTGGCTTTTTAAGAACAGGTTCAACAATAGCATGCTTAAAAAAGTTTGGAACCACACCAGTTAAAAGAGAAGTATTGATAATTTCTACAACACAGGGGCCAATACTATCAAAAACCTGCCTAAACAGCATAATCGGGAGAACATCACTATGACAGGAAGTAGGTTTCAGATTATCTAGCAGAGTGGTGACCTCATGCAATGTCACTAGTTTAAAGGAGAAACACGGATGTGAAGGAGCCAAGATACATGCCTTTATACGGGCAGGTCGAGGTAAGATACTAACTCTAATATCCCTAGTCTTCTCAACAAAGAAGTTAAGGAATACATTACTGTCTGATGGAGAGAAAACTGCAATTGGAGGCAAAGCTTAATGCTAATCGCTGAAGTAACCCTTTAATATTCAAGGTAAGGGGCAACGATACATCTGTATGTCTTTATCTTTTTATCATTTAATATACAGTGCATCCGGAAAGTATTCACAGTGCTTCACTTTTTCCACATTTTATATTACAGCCTAATTCCAAAATAGATTAAATGTATTCTTTTCCTCAAAATTCTACAAACAGTACCTCATAATGACGACGTTAAAACGTTTGTTTGAAATCTTTAATTTATAAAAATAAAAAACATAAGTATTCACAGCCTTTGGCACGATTCACGGCACAAAGAGAAGAGATGTTGAGCGCTCAAATCCTAGTCCATTGTTTCCAAACCCTTTTTCAGTCATGGCACCCCATGAAAATGTTCAAAGTTTTGTGGCACCCCCTTGCATACGTTACGCTAGGGGTGTAACGGTACAGACTGCTCACGGTTCGGTTTGTATCACGGTTTTAGGTTCACGGTTTCAGTACGGTTCAGTATTTGCTATGTTCAGGGAAAAGGGACTAATAAAAGTTCAACAAATAACTTAAATCCAAGCAGCATCACAAATAAATACTATTGAGCAAAGATACTAATAAAATAAACAATGCTTTTCAGGTTTTTCAGGTAGGCCCTAGATCTAAAAAGATTTGGTAGAGAAATTGAATAAATAATCAAATGTAAAATAACTGCATATTTAACTGTTTAAATTAAAGATTAATCCTTATTAAACTTACAAAAGCTATTCAATCAAGAGCAGTGAGTGACGTCCTTATCTTTTGTTTGACATTAAACAGACAGCAGTAAAGGTTACGGCCCCTTTAAGACCTAATGCTCCCGGCATTGTTGTCCTTCTCGACTGTATAAAGTCCTCTTAAGGCATATTCAGACTATGTCTGCTTGGATACTCACCAAGATGGACATGCTGGCATTGTGTGAGTTTGTCCGTTCAAGCGCAAGACTTGAAAGATAACTCAATATTTGCGTGCTGTGAGACGTGTGTGCGCTCTCGGATGATGCAGAGAGACAGATCTTCTCACAGTGCGCGCGCTCTCATTCGTGTCTTCTGAATATACATTGACAGAAACATACACAAAACATTATTTTCAAGTTACAAGTTACAACCCAAATGTGAGATGAACCGCAGTGCAAGTGCGTGCTGGCACCTTTTACACGGCACCCCGGTCTATAAGGTATATCTGTCCAACAGTTTACTGATCATTTGCTTCTTCACAGTTTTAAATTCCCGTTATTGTGCGTGTGATCATGCTAATGAATCCTTGTGTTGTCACCCGATAGCGAGTACAACATTCGTTCAGAAACAGCTATAAACTCAAATCCACAGCCCTTATTTACAGATCAATTATTATAATGGTAGGATATATTCGTGGAGAGTTTTACCCGCTGACTGTCGTAACCGAACGCGACGCGCCGTTTGAATGCTGAACGGAGATGATGATTGACAGCTGCAGCAGAGGAAGACGAGTTTCCGTCAACTTTAATTTAATGATGGAAATAATATTAATATAATATCCCTGTCCCGCACATTCAGCTATGGAATGGCTTTAGATGACTTTGTTGCAGAAAATCATAATATAAGAGTGATTGCTGCAGGATCATGTGATGATATATTTCTGATTATCACGACAGCAAGTGTCTGCCTGTTTGAGTTTTGTTGACAGACGAAGGCAGCCGTCTCGTAATTCTCTATGCAGGAAAAACCCTGTATAACCTTTTAAACCAACAATAACCTAACCTCTATTGATCTTACCAGAACTTTGGCAGTAAGACGGGAAGGCTGAACTCTGGTCTCCGTGAGAACTGTTGCAGTGGCAAATACCACAGACAGTAAAAGATGCGCAGCCAGAAGAAACACTAGCGGTTCACCCACCCGTGCTCATTAGCGCTCAGTGTTCAGATTTACTTAGCTCATATTTACTGTTTGGTGGAGGCAATCCAGAATTCCTGTTGGTGGATCTGCACGATTCACACAAGTCACCCAAACTGACGTGAAAAAAGCGGGAGGCGCCGAAAAGCGCGCTGTTTGCATCCCTGACCTATCTTTGGGCAGTTTCTCCCATTCTTCCTTGCAGATCCTCTCCAGTTCTGTCAGGTTGGATGGTAAACGTTGGTGGACAGCCATTTTCAGGTCTCTCCTGAGATGTTCAATCGGGTTCTGGCTGGGCCACTCAAGGACATTCCCAGAGTTGTCCCATAGCCACTCCTTTGTTATCTTGGCTGTGCGCTTCGGATCCTTGTCCTGGTGGAAGGTGAACCTTCGCCCCAGTCTGAGGTCCAGAGCGCTCTGGAGCAGGTTTTCATCAAGGATGTCTCTGTTCATTGCATTCATCCTTCCCTCGATCCTGACTGGACTCTCAGCTCCTGCTACTGAAAAACACCCCCACAGCATGATGCTGCCACCACCATGCTTCACTGTAGGGATGGTATTGGCCAGGTGGTGAACGGTGCTTGGTTTCTTCCAGACATAACGCTCGGCATTCAGGCCAAAGAGTTCAATCTTTGTTTCATCAGATCAGAGTCTGTTTCTCATGCTTTGAGAGCCCTTCGATTGCCTTTTGGCAAACTCCAGATGGCCTTTTCCTGAGGAGTGTCTTTTCAGTCTCTAGCCATGTCGGCCTAGAAAATCACAGCTTTTCATTTTCTGTTGGTCTTAGTACACGATGTAACTAGGCCTACGGATGAGTCGTTTTAAATAGGAAAAATATCTTTGGTCATTTTTGAGCAAGATGCTAACATGTTCCTTTAAACACAAATATCACTTTTGCACACCACTGTGTTTAAAGACTTATAAAATTAAATTAAAATAAAACTTCAATAAAGTAAAAGTAAATGCATAAAGTGATGGAGCGCCTGAGGGGACCTTTTCTTCTGAGAGTGTAAACAAAGCGAAGTTAATGTTCTGTATGATTTCCCTGCTTTAAAAAATGACGCATGAAGAACCTTGTCAGAAATCTTGAGCGATTAAAATCCGTTCATGCATTTATAATCATCATGTGATGCTTAAGTGCTTCTGCGGTTTATATTCAAACTCTGCTCGTTTGTAGTGGCAGCAGAACTGGTTCTTTGTCAGATTCGCTTGTTTTTACTGACACTGCGGGATAAATGGCTGTGTGTGTGATCGCTCCTTCAGATCACCACGCTCCCCGTTCAAGAGGAAACCTCCTCCGGTTTATAAATGAGGAAAGATTGCTATTACAAATCATTTCCTTCTATGAGAAGTCAGTTTTTTAATGTTCGAATGCTCTCTCTCTCTCTCTCTCTCTCTCTCTCTCTCTCTCTCTCTCTCTCTCTCTCTCTCTCTCTCTCTCTCTCTCTCTCAATGTAAGCAAGACTTTCTGAAGAGCGAAACATTGGTGCTTTTCACACCTCGATCATCATCCAGTGGCTGTTCACACAGGAACACGTTCTAGCGCTACAAACGGAACACGTTTATATAAACGCTCTGAATAAATGAGATGTTTTAATGTGTTTGAAAGAGTCTCTTGTGCTCACCGAAGCTGTGATTATTTGAGCAGAAATACACAGGATTTCTGCAGGTTTTAATTTAAGACTAGTTAAGGAAAATGGAAGGAATAAATGGAAGGAGAACGACACATCAAAATGTTCTCTAAATGTCTAAGCACACAATGAGCATCAGTGACACTTCAAAGTTTGAGAACAGTTTCCAACAGATCTCTATAACTTTTTAATTCACTTTAAAGCTTAAAGTTTGAGATGAGGAAATCTTGTGATAGTGATTTTATGATTAAATCAAGCACAAATATCTGCCAATGTGTTCTGAAAAATCAACTTAATTCAAATCTAAGTTATTTTTATACCCAATGACAGATATTTGTTCTTGTTTTAAGCTCAGATTCCCTTAATTTTGTTAAATTTCTGAAAGACATTTCATTAAATTAATCTTGACTTAAGGATGTTTATTTGTCCCAAAAATATTTGTTTGCAGTACATGCAGTTTAATTTAGGGCTCTATGAAATGTTTCATTTATTTTAGTTTTATAGTTTGTTCTGTTTTCATGTTTTTGGTTTTTGGCTTTAATGGTCTGATTAAATCTGACTGACTCTCGTTGATCTTCTGAACACAAATGAAGACATTTGTAACGAAATGGAAAGATTTCTGACAGTCTAAGCAACTTCCACTGACGCTTTTAGAAAGTTCATAAAGAGATCCTAAAACTGATCCATACGGATCGAGCGGATTATTCCAGATGTTCTGAAAAGACTCGAAGACTTTATAAGAGAAAGGAAAGTCTGACGGGTTTGGGTCGATTGATTATTTTTATGCTGAGTTATTATTGGTGGAAAATTACAGTTTTTACTGTATTTCTGACCAAATAAATGCAGCTTTGGTGAGCAATTGAAGCCTATCGTAATAAATCCAGACTATTGATCGGTGAACACTCATACACCATTGCTAATAAATGCTCACCTGTAAATATATAGATTCATCTTATATTATTTCAAATCTTCAGTGCATCTTAGGCCCCGTCCACACGGCGACGCGTTTGGCTGTACACGTATACATTTTGTACCGTATCAGCGTTTCGTCCACACGGATCCGGCGTTGTGGAAGCATGAATCCCTTCCCTTCACATAGAACCGGGTCCCAAAGCGGATAAATCTGAAAACGATCATCTTCCGTCTTCGTGTGTACAGCCAATCCGTATATTTTCTGAAACAGTGATGTCATCACACTACGTCCAGCACGCTGAAGAGTTAAGGGACCCTACGGGCTCTGGGCATGAGCTCATCGATATCGCCTCATTTAATGACCGTATCTGCAGTACTGTAAGGGTGTGTTTAGGGTCGGGGTCGGTGTAGGCGTTAAAAAACACATCTGTTAAGTAGCAAATGCATTTATTGTTATTTTATCGTGAGATTTTGCCTCACCTCCGACCACTGCTATACCCCTGCTAGCCACAACTCTTCTTCTCCGTTTTTAGTGTATTTCTGTGAGAGAATTACAGCGCCACACACTGGCCTGGCATGCAAACTACATCGTTTTTAGTCAGTTTCGGTAATCGTGTGGACGCAGATATTTCTTGAAACGAGGAAGAAAAAAAAGATTGGATTGGGAAAGCGCTGTCTTCGTGTGGACGGGGCCTTAAAGGTGCAAAAAAAACAGAAAATGAGTTTCAGTATGAAACAAACAAAAATATAGCAGAATGAGTCCTGTGTGAACGGCCCCTAAAAGTGGGAAACAGTCCCTATTTTTGCATTTGTGTTGAAATTACACACTTCACCTTTAAATTAGGGATGTTGATTTTTTTTAAAAAGAGGACCCATTATATGTTTTCTGGCTCTTTTAGAGCAGGTTTTCCTGCTTGAATGTTGATTATTTCCTCATATTCTCCATTGTTGCGGCTCCTCTCTTCCCAGTCTGTCAGTAACTCTGTTTAGTTCCTGTCTCTATGAAGCCCCTCCTTCTGAAAGCACACTGTGCTCTGATTGGTCGGCTGGAGCAGTGTGTTGTGATTGGTGTTTGGGAAATGCCCCGCCCCTCAGCATAACCACCAGTTTCACCAACTCAACCAGGCCCCGCCCCTTTATTCTGCACATTAATTATTATAATGAGGAATATTGAAGAGCTTTTGCACGCTCAGACAGCAACACTACACACTAATGAAAGATGCATAAGAGTATAATAGGGGCTCTTTCAGTAAGTTCACCTATATGTCATGTTTTATTTAGATTTATATTGAATATTCACACAGATGTCCTGCTTCTAAACGCTCATAACTCATAATAGTGCCTTGTATGATATTTCACTGGTGTTTTGGGGGGAAAGTTTGTGGTTTCTGTTTGTTTATTCATCAGCTACAGGACGGTTTAATTGTTCTTAAAATTCACTTTTGCACCTGCCAAATATAATCAGATATAGCATCAGTGCTATGTTTGAGCTCTTTGTGCCGCGGCCCATAATGTCTCGGTTTGTTCATACACTCTCGATTCTCATGAATATTAAACGCTGATGAAGATGTAGGACTGCTTTCAGACACCGGCTCCCTCGGACGTGTCCATCGCCCTTGTAAATGCATTCATATCAAATGTACAGATATTTAAAGTTTTTGAAAAGAGTTATATTTTTGTGAGAAATTTGTAAAATAAAAGGTTATGTAAATATCCATTTGTAAATGCCATTTACAAAATAAAAAGTAATTTGCTTTTTTTATGTCTGCTGCATTATTTCTTCAGCCGTGTCTGTATGAGCACATAAAATGTTTCATAATCACTGACTAATGTATCGGGTTGCGCCTTTCATACGTGTGCATTTGAATTGTTGAACTGGAAGGAGTAATTGTATTATTCATTTACTAATTTTGCCTGTTTATTCGTACCACAGGGTTTTTAATGTATTTTCTGCTCATTTATTTGATCAAAAATACTGTACAAATTGCTAAAAATTCCTCCAGTGTAAATCATCTTTTCTCTTTTCTCTTTTCTTATTCCTGTGATCAAAGCTGAATTTATCATCATTCCTCCAGTCTTCAGTGTCACATGATCCTTCACTAATCATTCTCAGATGAGGATCTGATGATCAACACACAGTTAGGATTATTATCAGTGATGAAAACGTTCAAATTTTGGTGGAAATCTTGATTAAATTTAACTATTCAGGATTCTCTGATGAATATAAAGTTCAAAAGCATTTATTTGAAATATAATCTATTGTAATATTATAAATATTTTTTAATACTGACCTAAACATAAATTAACACTCATAAAAAGCACCAATACTGAATTTACTAATTGATTGATGAACTAATAATGGATGATTTTACAGGTTATCAAATATATGAGTATGTGATTAATATTTTAAATGAGCATTTCCTTTTATATTTTTAGTTTTCATCTTAATTTTAGTTAAGTTTTTAGTAATTTCATTATTTATATATATCTACCAATCAGGCATAACATTATGACTAATATTGTGTTGGTTAACCCTTTTGCTGACCCGTTGAGGCATGGACTCCACTAGACCCCTGAAGGTGTGATGTGGGATCTGGCACCAATATGTTAGCAGCAGATCCTTTAAGTCCTGTAAGTTGTGAGGTGGGGCCTCCATGGATCGGACTTGTTTGTTCAGCTCATCCCACAGATGCTCGATTGGATTGAGATCTGGGGAATCTGGAGGCCGAGTCGACGCCTCAAACTGGTCGTTGTGCTCCTCAAACCATTCCTGAAGCATTTGTGCTTTGTGTCAGGAGGTCAACTCGCTCGAATCCTCACGCTTGCCCATTTCTCCTGCTTCTAACACATCAACTCTGAGGACAAAATGTTCACTTGCTGCCTAATATATCCCACCCACTAACAGGAGCCGTGATGAAGAGATCATCAGTGTTATTTGTAATGTTATGCCTGATCAGTGTATTTCCAGGTAATAATTTCAGTGAATCAGTTTATTGCCAAAGCATCATTTCTAAATGTTTAACTAATATTGATGTTTTACTTAAGGGTGAAAGTTAAGGGTCTTAGTATGCACTCTGGATCTTTAGTGGGGTTTTTTTGTCATTTGGGTCACGTCGATTCCAATTTTGCTTTCTTTAGAATGGATATCATGTCGCAGGGTCAGTCTGGCGTGATTCTTCGTGATGAATTATGGTGTTTCATGGGAACTTGAACACTAGCAGAGGATCAAACGGACCTTGGGACGCCTACACAGCCGAGCTTCAGACTGGATGCTGCGCATTCCTTCCAGGACTGAGACGTGATCAATTATGAATGAGTGAGAGCGACAGGTTTACAGGCGGAGACGGGCCACGTAAACAAAGCTGAGGTTGATCAAATAGAGCTCGATACAACAGGACAATTTGTAGAGTCCCTTGTAAATAAAAGTCAGCGAATTAACTGAACTGAGGAAGAGAGCAGCCGGCCTGAATGAAATGCAGTGCCTTTGGTTTCACTTTGTTAGCGTCGAAGCAAAGCTCTGTGACCTGAGCTGACTTCATAGACAGCAGGATATCGTGTACTTGACAGGAAGTCTGTCTCAATTAGTAGGCGACACTGCTGAAACGAATCGCTCTTGATGGAGCTACAGGAAATGACATCACTGATGAGCAGCACAAGAACACGCCCACTAGGGACCGTCCCGGGCTGTGGCATCCAATGCAGCAGATGAGCAAGGTATGTTTCCTTCTTACCTAAACTTTAGCCTCACTGAATTGTTAAATTTGTGCTCAGAAAAAGACAACAATGGAACGTCCATGGAATTTTTAAATTCCACAAAAGGCTCTTTGGTTTGTTAAAATATCTGGTAACACCTTCTATGAAGCCTGTGTTTATAATGCATTGTAAGGGTATTCTTAATGCATTAAAATACATGCTTAATGCTGTATAATTTGTGTCATCTGATAAATAATCATAACAGTTGCAATATATTATATACTTGCTTGCATTATAATGCATTATGAATATCCTATGATGCATTATAAATACAGGCTTCATCTGGCGTTATAATGCATTATGAATATCCTATGATGCAGTATAAATACAGGCTTCATCTGGCGTTATAATGCAATATGAATATCCTATGATGCATTATAAATACAGGCTTCATCTGCTGTTATAATGCATTATGAATATCCTATGATGCATTATAAATACACGATTCATCTGGCATTATAATGCATTATAAATATATCCTTATGATGCATTATAAATATAGACTTCATCTGTTGTTATAATGCATTAAGAATATCCTTATGATGCATTATAAATATCTTATGATGCATTATAAATACAGGCTTCATCTGGCATTATAATGCATTATAAATATCTTATGATGCATTATAAATACAGGCTTCATCTGGCGTTATAATGCATTGTGAATATCCTATGATGCATTATAAAAACAGGCTTCATCCGGCATTATAATGCATTATGAATATCCTATGACGCATTATAAATACAGGCTTCATCTGGCATTATAATGCATTATGAATATCCTATGATGCATTATAAATACACAATTCATCTGGCGTAATAATGCATTATGAATATCCTATGATGCATTATAAATACAGGCTTCATCTGGCGTTATAATGCTTTATGAATATCCTATGATGCATTATAAATACAGGATTCATCTGGCGTTATAATGCATTATGAATATCCTATGATGCATTATAAATACACAATTCATCTGGCGTAATAATGCATTATGAATATCCTATGATGCATTATAAATACAGGCTTCATCTGGCGTTATAATGCTTTATGAATATCCTATGATGCATTATAAATACAGGATTCATCTGGCGTTATAATGCATTATGAATATCCTATGATGCATTATAAATACACAATTCATCTGGCGTTACAATGCATTATGAATATCCTATGATGCACTATAAATACAGGCTTCATCTGGCGTTATAATGCATTATGAATATCCTATGATGCATTATAAATGCAGGCTTCATCTCCCGTTATAATGCATTATGAATATCCTTATGATGCATTATAAATACTATGATGCATTATAAATACACAATTCATCTGGCATTACAATGCATTATGAATATCCTATGATGCATTATAAATACAGGCTTCATCTCCCGTTATAATGTATTATGAATATCCTAGGATGCATTATAAATACAGGCTTCATCTGGCATTATAATGCATTATGAATATCCTATGATGCATTATAAATACACGATTCATCTGGCGTTATAATGCATTATGAATATCCTATGATGCATTATAAATACAGGCTTCATCTGGCGTTATAATGCATTATGAATATCCTATGATGCATTATAAATGCAGGCTTCATCTCCCGTTATAATGCATTATGAATATCCTTATGATGCATTATAAATACTATGATGCCTTATAAATACAGGCTTCATCTCCCGTTATAATGCATTATGAATATCCTATGATGCATTATAAATACAGGCTTCATCTCCCGTTATAATGCATTATGAATATCCTATGATGCATTATAAATACAGGCTTCATCTCCCGTTATAATGTATTATGAATATCCTTATGATGCATTATAAATATACAATTCATCTCCCGTTATAATGCATTATGAATATCCTATGATGCATTATAAATACAGGCTTCATCTCCCGTTATAATGTATTATGAATATCCTATAATGCATTATAAATATACAATTCATCTGTCGTTATAATGCATTATGAATATCCTTATGATGCATTATAAATACAGGCTTCATCTCCCGTTATAATGCATTAATAATATTGTTATTATTAGTGACCGGATACTCATGATTTTTATAATAAACCTCAGTTGCTTCAGTCCAGCTGAATTATTACAATATTTCAAATATTATATACAACATCAAAGTTATTCTTGCGTTTACTTTGCATAAATCAGTGCAGATTTAAAGAAATTTAAGGACACTGGTGCACTCTCAGAAAAAAAGGTACAGTGCTGTCACTGGGGCGGTACCCTAAGGTACAAAAGTGAACCCTAAAAGGTACATATCAGTATTTTAAGAGTGCAAATCAGTTCCTTTTCAGTTTTGTAACTTAGGGTACCGCCCCAGTGACAGAAATGTACCTTTTTTTCTGACCGTGTACAATAGAAGACTTGATAAAAGAGTTTAAACGATCAAGACTGTGTTTTACACAAACACACTAATCAGGGTGAGCTGAACTCATACCAGCCTAATCATAAAACGCTAGTCTTTTTAATCGTAATTCAATCTGATTATAATGCTGTGATTAGTCATGCAGTCGTTCCAGAAACCCACGGTTTAGTTGTTTCTGAAACTGCAGGTGAAACATCACCGAACTGGTGCATAAAGAGCTGATGTGATGATTTTGGTTTCAACAGCTCTCTTTTAAATGCTGCCGTTGGGATCCGCCGACATAAGAGTAAACAACAGGGAAACAACAACCGAGGGAAGACGAGCAAAAGCTGTAATTTCCAAAGCAACCTATTGCATAAGGAAGAGAAAAACCCTGCGTGTCACTGCTCTGCAATTACCTTGCAGCATGGGTAATTACTCAGCGCGGCTCTGTTTTGGGGCCAGAATATATTTAATCTGCTGATGATGGCTCTTTTTGATGAGCCGTGTAATTAAATATCGTAGATTGAAAACTTTGAATTGAAAACTGCTAAACTGAACCCTTTCTTTCTGGTTTGTACTTCATACACTGCCAAAAATGCTTTTTTTACTTAGTATTTTTGTCTTGTTTCTAGTCTAAACATCTAAAAATTCTTAAAATAAGAAGTATTTACTAGACGAGCAAAAGTAATTGTCTTGTTTTGGGGACAAAATAACTCCAAATGAAGAGAGTTTTTGCTTAAAATAAGATAAATAATCTGCCAATAGGGTGAGAAAAATAATCTTAATTCAAACAGAAAACAAGATTATTTTACTCACCCCATTGGCAGATTATTTATCTTATTTTAAGCAAAAACTCTCTTCATTTTGAGTTATTTTTCCCAAAACAAGACAATAATTTGCTCTTGTCTAGTAAATGTTTCGTAATGTGAGAATTTTTTGATATTTAGACTAGAAACAAGACAAAAATACTAAGTAAGAAAAGCATTTTTTGCAGTGTAGAGGATGAATTAAACACGTATAATGTTCTTTTTTCAGCCTGCTGAGCAAATCGAATCGCTCTCACAAGAGTCGGATGAACCCAATGACGTCACCAAACATGGAGAAACTCTTAGGATTCCAATAAGTGCTGAAGAAGATTTTCCTCCAGCAGATTGAGGCTTTCTCCGCCATCTGCGTCGCTCTCACGACTGCAGTAATTATCAAGGTAATGGTGCTTATCATGCATGAAATATGAATATAATTTACATAAATCGTCCTTGATAAGTCCAAACATTCTTAACGAAAACGGAGAGCATTTTAAATATTTTATGGATTTCCGCGCCGAAGGGAAGAGCGGCTGGAGTTATGAATCTGAAGCTGACATTTTCTCCTGACACAAAGTGTTGCAGGATAACAGACAAACTGCAGCTTTGCAGTCTATCATAACATACTTGACATTTTGTCTGGGGACAGTGCTTTAGATTACAGATAAAGCCTGACTGCAGGAAGAGATGTGCTGTCGACGCACAACGGGACACTATTTTGAGTCGCTTTGGACACAAGCCGTCCCTCAGAGACTCTCAGACAAACTTTTACAATGAACAATCTCTGTTGTAGTTCTCAAGGTGAACCGATCAAAACACAGTAAGATGGTTTTCAGAATCTCGTGCTACTCTTTTACTTGCAGTGAAAGAGTAGGAGCATTTATTGGTTCAAGCGTTAAAACTCTTATTGTAATTGTTCAATCAGACCAAACCGTAAGTCGTATAGACTTGAAACTTAGAGGGATGATAGTATTCGCCCCATCTACAATTCCACCAAATCTCGTCCCAATCGGCCTGACGGGGGCGCTACTGCGGTCAAAAGAACATAATGGCTCATTACTCTTAAAACGTTTGTCGCAGGCTCAAATCTTATATCAGGGTGACATTTTTTAACATTTTAGATTTTTACTTTTGCAAACTAGTCCTTGGATTTTAAGACCAGTGCAAAAATATTGTCTGGAGTCTCAATAATTATCACAGGCAAAATTTTGATTGACATCCATGACCGGACACCAAAACGTTACATCCGTCCCTCTTGAACAGGATAAGATCATTTCACCAAACTTGGTTCACCTCTGTACGGGCTCAGTCTGTAATAATGTGAAAAATGACGCAGTGACGGGCCACTTGGTGGCGCTAAAAAACAAACACACCTGAAAACGGCTTTAGCTACGCAACAGTCAGTCCGAATGTCTCGGAGGACTTCAACATATCTCGTGAAACACGGCCACCGTCGGCCGATGAAGTTGGAGCGGCTGTCAGAAATGGTTTAATGGAGGCCGATCAGGATATAATATCGTTGTGAGTTTGGCTGTTCTTTTCACTGTTTTATTATTATTTTTCTCGATTCTGAGATTGGATTTTGTAAATTATAGACTGTTGCGTTTAAAGCGATTGAAACCCATTCATTGCTGCTTGCAGCTTTATTTATCATTTTATTTTATTTTATTCTATTTTATTTTTTAAATGCTACCTCTGAATCTAACTTTCAAAAGTTTGGGGTCGGTAAGATTTTTTGTTTTTAAAAGAAGTCTCTTCAGCCCACCAAGACATGTATTTGATTAAAAATACAGTAAAACATTTATGATTCAAAACAGCTTTTTTCTATGTGAATATATAGTAAAGTGTGATTTATTCCTTTGATCAAAGCTGAATTTATCATCATTACTCCAGTCTTCAGAGTCACATGATCCTTCACTAATCATTCTCAGATGAGGATCTGATGATCAACAAATTATCAATTATCAATAAACATGAAATATAGCATTTTAATGCACGTGAATAATATTATAAATACAAAAGCCCTATTCGGACGGTAATTGTTTCTCAGGGGTCGTAAGGTAGTTGATTTTATTGCCGTATGAATCCAGAATGTCAGTGTTTTTCTCCCTCCATCCGTGTAAAAAATCCCAGGCCGAATTACCTACTGTTTTTAGACAAACACAAGGTTGTGTGGAAAACAGAAGAAGAAGAAAAAGAAGACCACGTGAGCAGCCGTTCTCAGGTGCGGAGGATCACAAAACTCACTCCTCCACCGTGAATAAATTGCCATCCGAATGCACAAATTTTATCACTGAGATTGCATGCAAAATAATTTTTACGGACGTCCACATGAGAAACAATTACCGTCCGAATATGGCTAAAGACTTGTTTTTTGTGTTTTTTCTATAGAAGGAGCAGCGTGGACATTCTGGGAAATGCCTTGTTTTGTGTTGCATGGCAGAAAATCCTCAAAAAGATTTGGCGTAAATGACTAAATTTTCATTTTTCAGGCAAACTTTGCCTTTAATAACCTCCTGTCATCAAAGCGAAAGCACTGATGAGTTTTGCACTGATATGGTCACTCATGTGAGAGATTGTGTGCTTTGCGAATGGCTTTGAGAAATGACTGTTTGCCGAGCTGCGTCTGTTGTATTAGAGCCGTTCTGCACGCGCTCAGAAGACTCTCGTCTCTCCCTCTCAGCTGTCTGTCACGCCGAATGAACTCCATCTGCTCGCTGAATCTACAGGGGTGAAAATCGTGAGTAAAAACGGGAATCTTTGATGGCAATACGACACATGAAATGGTTTCTTTTGTGTCCCGGCGCCGGACGGTTTCCTCCTCGACTGTCAGTTCAGGAATGAATGCCGCGATCGAACCTGCTCTATAGCGCCTCAGGACACATCCGGTCCTGTTCAGCAACTCGGCATGAATATTTAAAAGATTATGCAACTCCCATGACATCCTGTGAATGTCGATTAACACATCTGCAAGTTTATAAGAGCTGTGCGGTATGAGAAACCACACTGAGTTTACCACGGCTTACACACAGAATTAAAGCAATAAAGTGTGTTTCTGTATTTGAGCAGCCTGACTTTGCAGAAATCCTGCAGCTGCGAGTCGTAATCAGCATTATGGAGAGACTCATTTGGACAGACCCCGACCGGAGAAATCCACTGAATAATCAGCCAATCAGACAGCTGTGCTGACAGCACATGACACTGTTGACCCCCACACTCTCAGAAAAAAAGGTACATTGCGGTACCCTAAGGTACAAAAGTGAAAAGGTACATCTTTTTACCTTACTCACCCCTAAAAGGTACATATCAGTACTTTAAGAGTGTGAATTAGTACCTTAAAGGTACATATTAGTACAGTGCAGGGACCTTTTTTGACGATCTGAGCTCATGGTCTGAAGTGGGGATGGGAATTTGTCATTTTCGATCATCGATCAGCATTTTCAATGTGATTTCGATCAGCGTTAGGTCTTAAAAAATAAGTAATCATGGGCGGGGTTTGTTCCGGAGGCAGGGCATCTCCGTCATGGAGGTATGAAACTATTATAACACTGTTACGAAAATATAAGAGGTGATTAAAAGGAGAAATCAACTTTCCCTTTAGCCTTTGATATACAAAAGGTCATGGTAATATAAAAATATCCTGTAAGTTTCAGAGCTGAAAACTTCCTTGTTAGTCAAAGAAAAGCTTTTATAGACACCAGGCCCAGAAAACGAGGCTCTCAAATCAATGACGTAATAGAAGAGGAAACTCCGCCTCTACGGATAAATGTGTACGCCTGCTTCTGTAGCCCCACCCACCTGCTTATGTAGCCCCACCCACCGACTCATGGAGCTAAACTAGCAATAAATATGCTGACGATAGCAAGATATATAACCGTTTATAAACAAGTGTCAGGTCGAGCTGGATATGCAGACATATTAAGATTAAAATAATGCGGTGCTTCTATATTAGATCTGACAGGAATGGTGCAGCACACTTATGTGAGTAAAACATGTTTGAAACGTGTGATAGTATTGCATTGTTACAGATCGTATTGATTATGTGTACGTGTCTAACTGAACATATCTTAGCATGCTGTCACGGGCTGGAGAATCCTTTATTTGTTGGTTCATTGCGATTCGGGATCAGAACAGATCAGATTGGATATTTAATGTTATGGGCCAGGACTCGCAACACCTAATGTCCCGGGGCTGAGTGTTTTTCAGACGGGCTACCAAAACATAAGCCCTCAATCTCAAATAGTGAAATAATATTCATTTCTTGATCTGCGTTGTTCACTCTCTTGACTTGATATTTGAAGAGCACGCCCGAGCACCCAAGTAATAAAAAATAAATAAATCGCGGGTGGATGAGAGATAAATCATTGTGTTTGTTTGATAAGGAAGTTTTGCGAGTCCTGTGAGAGAATTATAGAGAGAGCCTCAAAACCAGTGGAGAAAATAGCCTATTACTTATTAGTTATGATGTTTTTGAATGTAAAAATCACACGAACATCATAGTTAACCTCAGACAAGAGTATAAAAAAAATGTAAAAAGCCAGTTCATGACACCTTTAATGTTGACAAATAGCCTACAAACATGACAAGTCTATGAAAACATGAACATATGACTAGAAAAAATAACTGCTAGATTATGATGCATAAATGTCTTTGAAAAAGACGACATAACCTCAAATAACCCAGTCAATAATATTGGGCATTGTATTTCAGCTGAAACTCTGAATACCACCCTGCAGAGCTTTTGAGCGGGTTAATAAACTCAACTAAACGCATCCTAAATGAAATTAAAGCTGCAGTAAGTAACTTTTGTAAAACTGTATTTTTTACATATTTGTTAAACCTGTCATTATGTCCTGACAGTAGAATATGAGTGTATTAGTGGTAAAGATGATGCTTTACATATACCATGTTTTTATTGATTATTTATTTATTTCTCATGATATCTTAAGTATGTTTTTTTCTGTTTGGTTTCTCGTTTGAGTTCAGTTTTGTCTTCTTTGTTTGTTTATTATTATTTTGACATCATGGTAATCCCATGTTTCGTTTTATATTTATACCCTTATTCTGATTTATATATCGTGGTGAATTTGATGTTTACATGTTTTATCTGTATATAATATCATTGTCACATTGAATCCACAGTGAGGAAAATAAGTATTTGAACACCCTGCTATTTTGCAAGTTCTCCCACCCCATGGAGGGGTCTGAAATTGTTATCGTAGGTGCATGTCAACTGTGAGAGACATAATCTAAAAAAAATCCAGAAATCACAATGTATGCTTTTTTAACAATTTATTTGTATGATGCAGCTGCAAATAAGTATTTGAACACCTGAGAAAATCAATGTTAATATTTGGTACAGTAGCCTTCGTTTGCAATTACAGAGGTCAAACGTTTCCTGTAGTTTTTCACCAGGTTTGCACACACTGCAGGAGGGATTTTGGCCCACTCCTCCACACAGATCTTCTCTAGATCAGTCAGGTTTCTGGCCTGTCGCTGAGAAACACGGAGTTTGAGCTCTCTCCAAAGATTCTCTATTGGGTTTAGGTCTGGAGACGGGCTAGACCACACCAGAACCTTGATATGCTTCTTACAGAGCCTCTCCTTAGTTATCCTGGCTGTGCTTCGGGTCATTGTCATGTTGGAAGACCCAGCCTCGACCCATCTTCAATGCTCTAACTGAGGGAAGGAGGTTGTTCCCCAAAATCTCGTAATACATGGCCCCGGTCATCCTCTCCTTAATACAGTGCAGTCGCCCTGTCCCATGTGCAGAAAAAAAAACCAAAGCATGATGCTGCCACCCCCATGCTTCACAGTAGGGATGGTGTTCTTGGGATGGTACTCATCATTCTTCTTCCTCCAAACACGTTTAGTGGAATTATGACCAAAAAGTTCTATTTTGGTCTCATCTGACCACATGACTTTCTCCCATGACTCCTCTGGATCATCCAAATGGTCATTGGCAAACTTAAGACGGGCCTGGACATGTGCTGGTTTAAGCAGGGGAACCTTCCGTGCCATGCATGATTTCAAACCATGACGTCTTGGTGTATTACCAACAGTAACCTTGGAAACGGTGGTCCCAGCTCTTTTCATGTCATTGGCCAGCTCCTCCCGTGTAGTTCTGGGCTGATTTCTCACCTTTCTTAGGATCATTGAGACCCCACAAGGTGAGATCTTGCATGGAGCCCCAGTCTGAGGGAGATTGACAGTCATGTTTAGCTTCTTCCATTTTCTAATGATTGCTCCAACAGTGGACCTTTTTTCACCAAGCTGCTTGGCAATTTCCCCGTAGCCCTTTCCAGCCTTGTGGAGGTGTACAATTATGTGTCTAGTGTCTTTGGACAGCTCTTTGGTCTTGGCCATGTTAGTAGTTTAATTCTTACTGATTGTATGAGGTGGACAGGTGTCTTTATGCAGCTAATGACCTCAAACAGGTGCATCTAAATTAGGATAATAAATGGAGTGGAGGTGGACATTTTAAAGGCAGACTAACAGGTCTTTGAGGTTTTTTTTTTAGATTATGTCTCTCACAGTGGACATGCACCTACGATGACAATTTCAGACCCCTCCATGATTTCTAAGTGGGGGAACTTGCAAAATTGCAGGGTGTTCAAATACTTATTTTCCTTACTGTATGACACTTAAATAATCCCCGAGACATAAATATGGCAGTTATTCGGTACAGTTGTGCTTCTTCACACACAGTGATGAGAAAATGCAGATGTCAAGTTGTTTTCCTCCCTTTCCGTATCTCCATTAGGACGTGTCATCATAAATTGGTAACCATAGAGACAATATCAGCTCTCCGCCATCCACATTCAGTGCATGCAGTGACCCGTGTGGAAGTGATGTCTGAAAATATATGGTGAGTTATTCTGATGGAGACAGGCACAGAAGAGGAGTTTGACTCTCTAAAATTCAGCATGAAACACTAAGTTGCGTTTACATGCACGTTCTTAAGCCGATTATACCCATTAAGCCGACAACGAACTTGGTCATGTAAACGCGGTAACCCGTTTTTTTTAACGAAGTAAGGGCATAAACCGGTCGACACAGGGAGTTTTTTTGCCTCTTATCCCGATTTTGCGCGGCATGTAAACGCATTAACCTGCTTTCTGTCGGCTTATTGAATTGTGCATGTGTGATAGGTGACAAAAACACAAACTCAGAGCAGATTTAAACACATCCAGCGAGTGTTTTGCATGAAATAAGGACATATACCACAAACGCAGACTCTTTTAAGACCCAGAAAACTGTAAAGATGTGTTCTCATCTCATACAGCAGAAGTAGAAGAGGTTCAGTCAAAACTGCATGAGGGGTAATATGAGCCGTAAATCTCCCACTGACTCGCTTTATTAACATCACAACTGACGTAACATTTGGATTACTCTGAGTCAGATACGGACATTATTATTTTTGACGTCACTACATGGAAATAACCCGGTTTATTTTTTACTTTATTATTTCTAATAAAGTCATCTAAAGGCGGTTTACTTGCGTTGTCAGTTTACTGGTTTGCATGTAAACGGGGAAAATTTGTGAGTATTTGTGAGTTATCAGCTCACTGGTGTGCATTTAAACACACCCATTGTTTGATCCCTCCCCCCTTATCTCAGTATTGGTTTATTTTGCCCCACCTGTGTTCCCTCGTTCCCTGCCTCATTTGTTCCCTTTTATAAGCTCCTTGTGTATGTCAGTCTTTGTCGGATCGTTGTATCGTCTACGTCTCCCGGTTCCCTGTGATCTCTGTTGGTTTGTTTCAGCTTTGTATTTTGTTTTCTTATTACTTATAACTGGTTATTTCAATAAGCTTTGTGAGTTATCATCTTTCACTGCACATTTTTTTTTCTTGTTTCTAGTCTAAATGTCTAACAATTCTTAAATCAAGATTCATTTACTAGATAAGTAAAACGACATGAGATATTTTTTCTTGTTTTGTTGAAAATAAGTGAGTTTTTGCTTAAAACAGGCTAAATGATATCCACCCCATTGGATGTCCTTCGATAAAGAGTAGGGGTGTAACCCCGGCATCCTGGCCAAATTTCCCCATTGGCCTCTGTCCATCATGGCCTCCTAATAATCCCCATATCCTGATTGGCCTAATCACTCTGTCTCCTCTCCACCAATCAGCTGGTGTGTGGTGAGCGTTCTGGCGCAATATGGCTGCCGTCGCATCATCCAGGTGGATGCTGCACATTGGTGGTGGTTGAGGAGATTCCCCCCTTCTATATGTAAAGCGCTTTGGGTGTCTAGAAAAGCGCTATATAAATGTAATGAATTATTATTATTATAATTATGATCTGCCAATGGGGTGGGAAAATTATCTTGTTTCTTGTTTCCATCCAAATCAGAAACAAGATTATTTTTCTCACCCCATTGGCAGATCATTTTGCCTGTTTTAAGCAAAAATCACTTCATTTTGATAATTTTCCCTAGAAAACAAGAAAAAATACCTCATGCGATTTTACTTATCTAGTAAATGCATCTTGATTTAATAAGTAAGAAGATTAAGTGAGTGGCTCTGGATTCAGGAGGCGACCCCTGTGGGATCTGACCCGACTCGCCCTCCATCCACAGTTCATCGAGCCGCTCTTCATCACCGAACACAAACACTGCAGTCCGACAGAGTGTGTGCGTCCAGGCAAACCACACACACGACACACAATGAAGCTCAGAAACCAGGAGCCACAGTTTACTTTACAGCACAGCTTCAATCCATGACTCAAAATACAAAACCGTTGGTATTTACAGCATCTGGACAGGGCGATGAATGGCCGGCTGTGATGCGAGGAGAAAGAGCCGATTCAGCAGAGACGAAGAGAAACGGCGCGCTGTACAGTAAGCACACAGATCGGCCTTGGGACGCCGCCAGGGGCCTTCCGCTCAGGAAAAATGGAGCGAGACTGGAATCCTGAATGGAAAACTTGTTTTCGACATGAAGAGTTGAAGAAAGCTTCTAACATCCAAACGGGCCAGGACTCGCAGCCTAAACTTTAGATATTAAAGGGTTAGTTCACCCAAAAATGAAATGTCTGTCATTAACTCCTCTCCCTAATGTCGCTCCACACCCATAAGACCTCCGTTCATCTTCACACACAGTTTAAGATATTTTATATTTAGTCCGAGAGCGTATGCAAGTGTATGCACACTATACTGTCCATGTCCAGAAAGGGAATAAAAACATCATCACAGTAGTCCATATGAGACATCAGTGGGTTAATTAGTCTCTTGAAGCATCCAAAATACATTTGGGTCCAAAAATAACAAAAACTACGACTTTATTCAGCATTGGCTTCTCTTCCACGTTTGTGTTCAATCCTCAAATAAAGATCTGAACCGTTATGAATCAGTGAATTGATTCATGATTCGATCGAATCATGAATCAATCCGCTGATTCATAACCGTTTGAATCTTTATTTGAGGATTGAACACAAACCCGGAAGAGAAGACAATGCTGAATAAAGTCATAGTTTTTGTTATTTTAAGGTATTGCATATCGCATTTTTCTTCAATATCGCACAGCCCTGGTAGTAAATGGGCAAAGAGGCGGGACGTGGGCGGAGCTGAGGTGACATCATGACTAACAGACAGCAGAAAAACAGCAAACCACTTGTCACTCAAAGTGGCCACGCCCTTAATTATGCAGAACTTTAAGGCTTTATATAATGTAAATGAATGAGGTATAAAAAAAATTCACCCCCCTCACAGTCGTCATGAAGGTCAAAATTAGCCGTATAGACCAAAACCACTATTTTTTTCCAGGCTGTAAACATGTTTTTTCTGCTGTAAAGTTGGGAATTTTAACATGAGGCTCAATGAGATTCTGCTCCTTCTGGAGCCGCTCTAGTGGCCAGTTGAGGAACTGCAGTTTAAGTTACTTCCGTAGAGAAACTCGGGGAGGTGCTGCTTGGTTGAAACTGGCATTTATGGTAAGCATTTAACCCCCTGCCACACACACACACACACACACACACACACACACACACACAAACACACACGCACATAAATCGGAATTTAGTGCACTAGTAGGAACAAACTAAAATGTAGGTTATTTAAGAATATTTGTGAAAATGCCTTAAACTTCAGATTTTACAGAAAGAAAAAAACATCTTTACTTTATCTGTACTTTAGACATCATACGGGTTTTGAGGCTGCTATGTAATTTTTTGGCAGTGCTGAACTATTCCTTTAGGGGTTTGAAAACTCCCAGCACTGGATCTTTTTATAGCTGGACGATTATCAGAGGAGATTAGACTATCTTGGGAGAACAGCTGAAGTTGTTTTAAGACTAATATCTGATAAAAGTAATGTTGTGTGTGCATCGCATCAGAGACACTCGGCATACTTTAAAAAAATCAACCTGCAAAAATTAATTTCAACAGAGAAATAATTCATAAAACTTCAACTCCACTAAACTTCTTCAACCTCATTTGCATGATATCTTTGAATATGCAAATGAAAATTTGAGAGTTAAATGTTTTTGGGTGAAGTATTTAATCTTTCTCAGTCGGTCAGAAGAAAATTATTTTTTAGTTCATACTTCCAGGACGGTACAGTATCCACACACCAGCGCGGTGAATGAATAACAATCGCACACACTCCTCAAAACATTAGATTAATCCCCGCTGAGGAGCCGTGCCAATGCACAACCCATGTAAAGATGATAATTCAACAAATAACTGCAGTTACAGGTTTCAAACAGAGATGGCAACAAAGCTTTCACTATATTGCCAAAAGTATTGTGACGCCTGCCTTTACACACACACGAGCTTCCCATTGTTAATCCTGTGGGTTTAATATAGAGTCGACCCACCCTCTCTAACAGCTTCAGCTCTTCTGGGAAGGCTTTCCTCAAGGTTTAGGAGTGTGTTTATGGGGATTTTTGCCCATTCTTCTAGAAGCTCATTTGTGAGGTCAGGCACTGATGTTGGACGAGAAGGCCTGGCTCTCAGTCTCCGCTCTAATTCATCCCAAAGCTGTTCTATCGGGTTGAGCTCAGGACTCTGTGCAGGCCAGTCCAGTTCCTCCACACCAAACTCCTCATCCATGTCTTTATGGACCGACGCTCTGTGCACTGGAGCGCAGTCATGCTGGGACAGGAAGAGGCCGTCCACAAACTGATCCCACAAAGTCAGGAGCATTAAATTGTCTAAAAGTTATTGGTGAAGCATTAAGAGTTCCTTTCACTGGAACTAAGGGCCCAACCCTGAAAAACAACCCCACCCCATAATCCCCCCATCCACCAAACTTTACACTTGGCACAATGCAGTCAGGCAAGTCCCGTTCTCCTGGCGACCGCCAAACCCAGACTCGTCCATGCGATTGTCAGACTGAAGCGTGATTGGTCGCTCAGAGAACACGTCTCACTGCTCTAGAGTCCAGTGGCGGCTGCTTTACTCCACTGCATCCCACGCTTTGCATTGCTCTTGGTGATGTAAGGCTTGGATGAGCTGCTCGGCCATGGAAACCCATTCCATGAAGCTCTCTCCGCTGTTCTTGAGCTCATCTGAAGGCCACAGAAGTCTGGAGGTCTGGAGCTGTTGACTCTGCAAAAAGTTGGAGACTTCTGCGCACTGTGACCCTCAGCATGCGCTGACCCTGCTCTGTGATTTCACTTCGTGGCTGAGCTGCTGTTGTCCCCAATGGCTTCCTCTTTGTTATAATCCCACTAACAGTTGAGCGTGGAATATTTAGTAGTGAGGAAATGTCAGGAATGGACTTATTGCACAGGTGTCAACCTATCACGGCCCCACGCTTGAGTTCACTGAGCTCCTGAGAGCGACCCATTCTTTCACTAATGTGTGTAGAAGCGTCTGCAGGCCGAGAGCTGGAGTTATACACGGATTGAACACCTGAACTCAGAGATTTGGAGGGGCGGCCCAATACTTTTGGTAATATAGTGTAATTGTTAACTCTAGGTAAATAGTGAGCAATTTGAAATGTCAAGCAGAATAACCCAGGATTCTGGCTGACACTATAGTTCAAGTATGAGAAGTCCTAGTTGTCATCTGTGAACATTTACACATTAACAGCTGAAAAAGGTTTTCATATATTGCTAACAAAAAGTCTTTGTTACATCATAATTGGACAAGGGAGAAAAGGTCATCTCACCTCGCCTGTGTAAAACATCAGTAGACTCCACTGATAAAACCATCAGAAATATTGATTCTTGTTTTATGTCATATCATATAACCCATTATATTCCAATTCTACATGTAGAGAGAAGTTTCAACGCCGGTCTGGGAATAATTGGTCCCTGGAGACACACATCAGCCCTCCCCCCCCCCCCCCCCCCTCCCCCTCTCTCTCTCTCTCTCTCTCTCTCTCTCTCTCTCTCATCTAGAGCTCAACAGACGTGAGAAGCCCTGTCCTCTCAAAAACCTCAGATATGGGACACTTCAAGACACCAGTATTGATCGTCTCCTTATTATTATTAACATGTTGTGAAGCAGAGAAATTAAAAACCAGAGGTCTGCGCCAGAAGGATGTTGACTACATGGAGAAAGTAAGACTTTTATGTATTTATTGTATCATTTCTGTGGCTTTTTTGCTTGCAAAAAATGGGCATGTTGCAAAACGTATTTAAAGGAAACTGACTGGTTGCACTCCAGACACTTAATTACTTAATGAAGATGTTTGTCCTATAATTACAGTCAAATGTTGACCTGAGTAGCTCAGATCATTCATTCTTGGACTAATAATTTGACCAAAAAAAAAGTTGAGATCTCGTCCCAACTTCTACAGGACTTGAGAAGCATTAAGTAACATTTGAGATATTAAAACGTATGTATAATTTAAGTATAGGTCATTATAAAAGCATACAATGCATTATATCTCTTCATAAATAATTGTAACCAAAGTGAAAATGCATTATAATATTCGCTATATAATATATTCTTTGTCGTGTTTTAATGCATTATACTTTCTAAAGGTGAGTTCAATAAATAGATAATATTCATAAGGTGCATTACAAGCCATAATTAATGCATTCAAATACTTTTATAATGCATTATATATAGGCTTTAAGTGGGCTTTATTGTCTGAAAGAGGTCGTCAGATCATCAGAGACTTCACTTATCAGAGTATGAGTGACTATTAAATAATTTGCAGCGCTGGCAGATTTTCTCTTTAAGGAACCAACTTTATAACTGGTTTTTCTGCAGACAGTGCAAGGTTTTCTTATTGACTAAAGCCAATATTGAACAATGCTGTACAGAAGTGAGAAGAATCAGAGTCACAGGGAGCAAAAGTTAGCTAAGCGTAACAATGGATTGATTCCTCAGAAGAGCTCTAGCTGCAGATTTATGGATACGTTGGACCCACTTTATATTAGGTGGCCTTAACAACTATGTACTAACATTTTATTTAAATTATTGTGTACATATATGTTTTTACATTGTGCTTACATTTTAAAAATTAGCCGTATGTAATTACGTCTGTAATTAATTTCTGTAGTTACATTTATAATTACACTATTGACACTTCCCTTACACCTAACTCTACCCTTAAACTGACCCACACCACCACACCTGCTCCTAACTCTACCCTTAAACTGACCCACACCACCACACCTGACCCTAACTCTACCCTTAAACTGACCCACACCACCACACCTGCTCCTAACTCTACCCTTAAACTGACTCACCACCACCACACCTGTCTCTAACTCTACCCTTAAACTGACCCACACCACCACACCTGCTCCTAACTCTACCCTTAAACTGACCCACACCACCACACCTGTCTCTAACTCTACCCTTAAACTGACCCACACCACCACACCTGCTCCTAACTCTACCCTTAAACTGACCCACACCACCACACCTGACCCTAACTCTACCCTTAAACTGACCCACACCACCACACCTGCTCCTAACTCTACCCTTAAACTGACTCACCACCACCACACCTGTCTCTAACTCTACCCTTAAACTGACCCACACCACCACACCTGCTCCTAACTCTACCCTTAAACTGACCCACACCACCACACCTGCTCCTAACTCTACCCTTAAACTGACCCACACCACCACACCTGTCTCTAACTCTACCCTTAAACTGACCCACACCACCACACCTGCTCCTAACTCTACCCTTAAACTGACCCACACCACCACACCTGCTCCTAACTCTACCCTTAAACTGACCCACACCACCACACCTGACCCTAACTCTACCCTTAAACTAACCCACACCACCACACCTGACCCTAACTCTACCCTTAAACTAACCCACACCACCACACCTGACCCCAACTCTACCCTTAAACTAACCCACACCACCACACCTGACCCTAACTCTACCCTTAAACTAACCCACACCACCACACCTGTCTCTAACTCTACCCTTAAACTGACCCACACCACCACACCTGTCTCTAACTCTACCCTTAAACTGACCCACACCACCACACCTGTCTCTAACTCTACCCTTAAACTGACCCACACCACCACACCTGTCTCTAACTCTACCCTTAAACTGACCCACACCACCACACCTGACCCTAACTCTACCCTTAAACTGACCCACACCACCACACCTGACCCTAACTCTACCCTTAAACTAACCCACACCACCACACCTGTCTCTAACTCTACCCTTAAACTGACCCACACCACCACACCTGTCTCGAACTCTACCCTTAAACTGACCCACACCACCACACATGTCCCTAACTCTACCCTTAAACTGACCCACACCACCACACCTGTCCCCTAACTCTACCCTTAAACTGACCCACACCACCACACCTGTCCATAACTCTACCCTTAAACTGACCCACACCACCACACCTGACCCTAACTCTACCCTTAAACTGACCCACACCACCACACCTGACCCTAACTCTACCCTTAAACTAACCCACACCACCACACCTGTCTCTAACTCTACCCTTAAACTGACCCACACCACCACACCTGTCTCTAACTCTACCCTTAAACTGACCCACACCACCACACCTGACCCTAACTCTACCCTTAAACTGACCCACACCACCACACCTGACCCTAACTCTACCCTTAAACTAACCCACACCACCACACCTGTCTCTAACTCTACCCTTAAACTGACCCACACCACCACACCTGTCTCGAACTCTACCCTTAAACTGACCCACACCACCACACATGTCCCTAACTCTACCCTTAAACTGACCCACACCACCACACCTGTCCCCTAACTCTACCCTTAAACTGACCCACACCACCACACCTGTCCATAACTCTACCCTTAAACTGACCCACACCACCACACCTGACCCTAACTCTACCCTTAAACTGACCCACACCACCACACCTGTCTCTAACTCTACCCTTAAACTGACCCACACCACCACACCTGACCCTAACTCTACCCTTAAATTGACCCACACCACCACACCTGTCCCTAACTCTACCCTTAAACTGACCCACACCACCACACCTGTCCCTAACTCTACCCTTAAACTAACCCACACCACCACACCTGTCCCCTAACTCTACCCTTAAACTGACCCACACCACCACACATGTCTCTAACTCTACCCTTAAACTGACCCACACCACCACACCTGACCCTAACTCTACCCTTAAACTGACCCACACCACCACACCTGTCTCTAACTCTACCCTTAAACTGACCCACACCACCACACCTGCCCCTAACTCTACCCTTAAACTGACCCACACCACCACACCTGTCCATAACTCTACCCTTAAACTAACCCACACCACCACACATGTCTCTAACTCTACCCTTAAACTAACCCACACCACCACACATGTCTCTAACTCTACCCTTAAACTAACCCACACCACCACACATGTCTCTAACTCTACCCTTAAACTAACCCACACCACCACACATGTCTCTAACTCTACCCTTAAACTAACCCACACCACCACACCTGACCCTAACTCTACCCTTAAACTGACCCACACCACCACACCTGTCCCTAACTCTACCCTTAAACTGACCCACACCACCACACCTGACCCTAACTCTACCCTTAAACTAACCCACACCACCACACCTGTCCCTAACTCTACCCTTAAACTGACCCACACCACCACACCTGACCCTTACTCTACCCTTAAACTAACCCACACCACCACACATGTCTCTAACTCTACCCTTAAACTGACCCACACCACCACACCTGACCCTAACTCTACCCTTAAACTGACCCACACCACCACACCTGTCCCTAACTCTACCCTTAAACTGACCCACACCACCACACCTGTCCCTAACTCTACCCTTAAACTAACCCACACCACCACACCTGTCCCCTAACTCTACCCTTAAACTGACCCACACCACCACACATGTCTCTAACTCTACCCTTAAACTGACCCACACCACCACACCTGACCCTAACTCTACCCTTAAACTGACCCACACCACCACACCTGACCCTAACTCTACCCTTAAACTGACCCACACCACCACACCAGTCTCTAACTCTACCCTTAAACTGACCCACACCACCACACCTGCCCCTAACTCTACCCTTAAACTGACCCACACCACCACACCTGTCCATAACTCTACCCTTAAACTAACCTACACCACCACACATGTCTCTAACTCTACCCTTAAACTAACCCACACTACCACACATGTCTCTAACTATACCCTTAAACTAACCCACACCACCACACATGTCTCTAACTCTACCCTTAAACTAACCCACACCACCACACATGTCTCTAACTCTACCCTTAAACTAACCCACACCACCACACCTGACCCTAACTCTACCCTTAAACTGACCCACACCACCACACCTGTCCCTAACTCTACCCTTAAACTGACCCACACCACCACACCTGACCCTAACTCTACCCTTAAACTAACCCACACCACCACACCTGTCCCTAACTCTACCCTTAAACTAACCCACACCACCACACCTGTCCCTAACTCTACCCTTAAACTGACCCACACCACCACACCTGTCCAAAACTCTACCCTTAAACTGACCCACACCACCACACCTGACCCTAACTCTACCCTTAAACTGACCCACACCACCACACCTGTCCCTAACTCTACCCTTAAACTGACCCACACCACCACACCTGTCCATAACTCTACCCTTAAACTGACCCACACCACCACACCTGTCCATAACTCTACCCTTAAACTGACCCACACCACCACACCTGACCCTAACTCTACCCTTAAACTAACCCACACCACCACACCTGACCCTAACTTTACCCTTAAACTGACCCACACCACCACACCTGACCCTAACTCTACCCTTAAACTGACCCACACCACCACACCTGTCCCTAACTCTACCCTTAAACTGACCCACACCACCACACCTGACCCTAACTCTACCCTTAAACTAACCCACACCACCACACCTGACCCTAACTTTACCCTTAAACTGACCCACACCACCACACCTGTCCCTAACTCTACCCTTAAACTGACCCACACCACCACACCTGTCCCTAACTCTACCCTTAAACTGACCCACACCACCACACCTGACCCTAACTCTACCCTTAAACTGACCCACACCACCACACCTGACCCTAACTCTACCCTTAAACTGACCCACACCACCACACCTGTCCCTAACTCTACCCTTAAACTGACCCACACCACCACACCTGTCCCTAACTCTACCCTTAAACTGACCCACACCACCACACCTGACCCTAACTCTACCCTTAAACTGACCCACACCACCACACCTGACCCTAACTCTACCCTTAAACTGACCCACACCACCACACCTGACCCTAACTCTACCCTTAAACTAACCCACACCACCACACCTGACCCTAACTTTACCCTTAAACTGACCCACACCACCACACCTGTCCCTAACTCTACCCTTAAACTGACCCACACCACCACACCTGTCCCTAACTCTACCCTTAAACTGACCCACACCACCACACCTCACCCTAACTCTACCCTTAAACTGACCCACACCACCACACCTGTCCCTAACTCTACCCTTAAACTAACCCACACCACCACACCTATCCCTAACTCTACCCTTAAACTAACCCACACCACCACACCTGTCCCTAACTCTACCCTTAAACTGACCCACACCACCACACCTGTCCCTAACTCTACCCTTAAACTGACCCACACCACCACACCTCACCCTAACTCTACCCTTAAACTGACCCACACCACCACACCTGACCCTAACTCTACCCTTAAACTGACCCACACCACCACACCTGACCCTAACTCTACCCTTAAACTGACCCACACCACCACACCTGCTCCTAACTCTACCCTTAAACTGACCCACACCACCACACCTGTCCCTAACTCTACCCTTAAACTGACCCACACCACCACACCTGACCCTAACTCTACCCTTAAACTGACCCACACCACCACACCTGTCCCTAACTCTACCCTTAAACTGACCCACACCACCACACCTGACCCTAACTCTACCCTTAAACTAACCCACACCACCACACCTGACCCTAACTTTACCCTTAAACTGACCCACACCACCACACCTGTCCCTAACTCTACCCTTAAACTGACCCACACCACCACACCTGTCCCTAACTCTACCCTTAAACTGACCCACACCACCACACCTCACCCTAACTCTACCCTTAAACTGACCCACACCACCACACCTGTCCCTAACTCTACCCTTAAACTAACCCACACCACCACACCTATCCCTAACTCTACCCTTAAACTAACCCACACCACCACATCTGTCCCTAACTCTACCCTTAAACTGACCCACACCACCACACCTGTCCCTAACTCTACCCTTAAACTGACCCACACCACCACACCTCACCCTAACTCTACCCTTAAACTGACCCACACCACCACACCTGACCCTAACTCTACCCTTAAACTGACCCACACCACCACACCTGACCCTAACTCTACCCTTAAACTGACCCACACCACCACACCTGCTCCTAACTCTACCCTTAAACTGACCCACACCACCACACCTGTCCCTAACTCTACCCTTAAACTGACCCACACCACCACACCTGACCCTAACTCTACCCTTAAACTGACCCACACCACCACACCTGTCCCTAACTCTACCCTTAAACTGACCCACACCACCACACCTGACCCTAACTCTACCCTTAAACTGACCCACACCACCACACCTGACCCTAACTCTACCCTTAAACTAACCCACACCTGTCCCTAACTCTACCCTTAAACTGACCCACACCACCACACCTGACCCTAACTCTACCCTTAAACTAACCCACACCTGTCCCTAACTCTACCCTTAAACAGCCCTTGCTCCCGAAATAATGTTGACATGTTGGTTCCCAAAAGAAACTGAAGACTACAGAGACACCGCCCCCTTTTGTAGGTCACGCCCCATTTTGGAGACATCTAGTCTGCAGTTTTACCTACTTGGCTCCTCCTCAGACCAGTGTTACTAGCGTTGACAAATAATTTTTTTCATAATTTCTTAAAACAGCATTTACATATAAAAAAAGTGCTTTGGCCGACCACAACAGGTTTTGTGCCGAATTTTGGACCCCCTGCCAAATTATTACCCCCCCTCATTTAAATCCCTACCTGATTGCCTAACCCCACCCCTAATCCTAACTGCTCCCCCACAACTAACCCTAAATCTACCAATACGGTTGTCACACATAATCCCTATCGACAAACCATTGTAAAATGCGGACAACATTTAAAATAAAAAAAAATCGAATTATCTATAATTAGTCATCTATAGATATATACCTATCTATATATTTTTTTTAAATCTAATGATTTTGTACCGTATCCATGTAATTTTCTATACATTAACACTTTTCTGCAACCTATAGCTGCGCGCACATCCTATATGTTTACAAAACAGACAGTTGGTCTATTGAGTTCACAGATTAACGTCGGTGGACTTGAAATTGAATAACAGTTTGTACTGCCGTCTTTCTGCGGTTGAAACAACATTTCTTCTGAAGTTCATTCATGTTTATTTGCCACTATAAATTAACTAGAAGGAAGAGATGATCGTTTCACAAGCAGATTTAACGGAGGCGCTACTGCGACCCGTCACCACACATTAAAGAGCCACAAAACAGCATTTAATGTTTACATTTCTTTAAAAAATTACAACATTTTAGGCTTGAGATATCGTTTCATATTAAAAGTAACCTGCTCTGTCCTGTCTGTCAGTGCATTCTCAGTATAATTTTTGCTCTGCGATGTGTTTTTTACTGCGTGAGAATGTGAGTGTGAGTGTGTGTGTGAGAGAGAGAGAGAGAGAGAGAGAGAGAGAGAGAGAGAGAGAGAGAGAGAGAGAGAGAGAGAGAGAGAGAGAGAGAGAGAGAGAGAGAGAGAGAGAGAGAGAGAGAGGCTTGTCGGACATAGCAACAGTAGCTAAAAGGGCGGGTCTTTGCGAACGACTGGAAGTTAATTTGTCCACATTTTAATGTGCTTTTTAAAAATTTTAGACGGATGCTGAGGCATTTAGGTCGGGTAGAATCTGCGCTTTCTGACCCAGTTTGTTTGCTGGTGTCGAAATACTTTTTAGGGAAACTCTATGGCACAGACATGGAAAGCAGAATAACTCCCCTTTTTTCCCCAGAGAAACAAGTAGGGAAGACCGGGGAGGGTTGGGGTCATTTACAATTCCAATCTTTCCATTCAGGCACTAGTTATAAATCACTCTGATTCACTTCGCACATGCCCAGTTTAGTCCTTATTCCACATGATAAAGTAAAGCTCTGTGTCAGACATAGCAGATGTTAAAGTGAAAAAAAATATTTTGACGTAAGTAACTTTTTTTTACTTTGGTTATTTTTGTTATAGAAATTTTTGTTTTGTAGCCTAGTTAAACTCATCAAATATAAATTATGTTTATTGTGTGTCTGTGTAGATCATTTTGATGCAAGTTGTTAGTGCTAATGTTTTAGCTATTTGTTGTAGGTGAGCTAGTTCATGGCTATATGACTCGGGGTTATTTGTAAAAGACACACACACACGCACACACACACACACACACACACACACACACGCACGCACGCACGCACGCACGCACACACACACACACACACACACACACTCTGCGCCTAAACCTACCCAACACAGGAAACTTTCTGCATTTTTACATTTACAAAAGAACTCATTATGTATGATTTATAAGCTTTTGTATCCATAGGGACCTCAATTTAGGTCCCCACAGTGACACGAGTCCCTCCCAGTGACATGAGTCTGTGTGCATTCAGGTTGAAGTCCCCACCAGGCTAGAAAAACATGTACACACACACACACACACACACACACACACACACACACACACACACACACACACTGCCCCTAAACCTACCCATCACAGAAAACATTCTGCATTTTTACTTTCTCAAAAAAACTCCTCCTGTATGATTTATAAGCATTTTGAAAAGTGTAATATAAACAAAGGCACACACACACACACACACACACACACACACACACACACACACACACACACACACACACACACACACACACACACACACACACACACAAACACACACACACACACACGTTGAAGTGTTAAATTTCAATATTTTACTATATATGGCCAATGCTACTGAAAGTAACAAACATGCTTACACAATGTTTGTGTTCAAGTTACATTTATTATGGTCAATTACTATGACTGAGAGTGACAAAAACATCCAATATGGTATATTGAAAAGTCAGTGTTGAATAAAAAGCTTTCAAATTTTTTTTTTCATAATCCGTATTTCATAATGTTATATCTTACCCCAGGGTCTGTTACAACTAAACCTGGACTATGGGCTGAATTGTAACATTTCACATTTCACTTTGTGTTTGAAACTAAACGATCCATTTTCTGTGTGTGAAAAAAAAATCTAATTAAATAGCAGGCATTTGTACAGTATTGTTCAAAATAATAGCAGTACAATGTGACTAACCAGAATAATCAAGGTTTTTAGTATATTTTTTATTGCTACGTGGCAAACAAGTTACCAGTAGGTTCAGTAGATTGTCAGAAAACAAACAAGACCCAGCATTCATGATATGCACGCTCTTAAGGCTGTGCAATTGGGCAATTAGTTGAAAGGGGTGTGTTCAAAAAAATAGCAGTGTCTACCTTTGACTGTACAAACTCAAAACTATTTTGTACAAACATTTTTTTTTTCTGGGATTTAGCAATCCTGTGAATCACTAAACTAATATTTAGTTGTATGACCACAGTTTTTTAAAACTGCTTGACTTCTGTGTGGCATGGAGTCAACCAACTTGTGGCACCTCTCAGCTGTTATTCCACTCCATGATTCTTTAACAACATTCCACAATTCATTCACATTTCTTGGTTTTGCTTCAGAAACAGCATTTTTGATATCACCCCACAAGTTCTCAATTGGATTAAGGTCTGGAGATTGGGCTGGCCACTCCATAACATTCATTTTGTTGGTTTGGAACCAAGACTTTGCCCGTTTACTAGTGTGTTTTGGGTCATTGTCTTGTTGAAACAACCGTTTCAAGGGCATGTCCTCTTCAGCATAGGGCAACATGACCTCTTCAAGTATTTTAACATATGCAAACTGATCCATGATCCCTGGTATGCGATAAATAGGCCCAACACCATAGTAGGAGAAACATGCCCATATCATGATGCTTGCACCTCCATGCTTCACCCTCTTCACTGTGTACTGTGGCTTGAATTCAGAGTTTGGGGGTCGTCTCACAAACTGCCTGTGGCCCTTGGACCCAAAAAGAACAATTTTACTCTCATCAGTCCACAAAATGTTCCTCCATTTCTCTTTAGGCCAGTTGATGTGTTCTTTGGCAAATTGTAACCTCTTCTGCACATGCCTTTTTTTTAACAGAGGGACTTTGCGGGGGATTCTTGAAAATAGATTAGCTTCACACAGACGTCTTCTAACTGTCACAGTACTTACAGGTAACTCCAGACTGTCTTTGATCATCCTGGAGGTGATCATTGGCTGAGCCTTTGCCATTCTGGTTATTCTTCTATCCATTTTGATGGTTGTCTTCCGTTTTCTTCCACGTATGTCTAAATGAACTCAAAATATGTCTCTCTGGTTTTGCTCTCCATTTTAAGGCATTGGAGATCATTTTAGCTGAACAGCCTATCATTTTTTGCACCTCTTTATAGGTTTTCCCCTCTCTAATCAACTTTTTAATCAAAGTACGCTGTTCTTCTGAACAATGTCTTGAACGACCCATTTTCCTCAGCTTTCAAATGCATGTTCAACAAGTGTTGGCTTCATCCTTAAATAGGGGTCACCTGATTCACACCTGTTTCTTCACAACATTGATGACCTCAGTGATTGAATGCCACACTGCTATTTTTTTGAACACACCCCTTTCAACTAATTGCCCAATTGCACAGCCTTAAGAGCGTGGTCATGAATGCTGGGTCTTGTTTGTTTTCTGAGAATCTACTGAACCTACTGGTAACTTGTTTGCCACGTAGCAATAAAAAAATATACTAAAAACCTTGATTATTCTGGTTAGTCACATTGTACTGCTATTATTTTGAACAATACTGTATCTACACTGTAAAAAAAATGCTGTAAAAAAAGTAAGTAACTTGGTTGCCTTAAAATTTTGAGTTTATTGAAAAAAATTTTTTTTAGTTGATACAATGAAGGAAATTGGTTTAATAAATGGAAACTCAAAATATTATTGTATATAAACCACATAAACGTGATAAATCATAAAAATAGCTAAATTTGGCATGCTTCACTGCGTCATCATAAATAAAACACACACAATTACCCAATATGCTAACAAAATCTTTTAATAATATTTGAATAAAGGTTGTCGTTTCTCAAAAATCAATTCATCGTATTAACTCAAATTTTTAATTTAAATGAACTCAAAATTTTAAGGCAACCAGGTAACTTATTTTTTAAATAATTGTTTACAGTGTAGTTTGAATCACAATTTAAACACACTGGCTTAAAATTACTCTAAGATAAAGACAAAAAGGTCAAAAATGTTACAACCATCCCCGGTCTCCCCCATGTGAACTCAGCATGCATCCTGCAAACTAAAAATTAGCACCACAGTTAATAACAGCAACAGTGACTGGCATAATTGTTATGAATATTGCAAGCACCAGGTTATCATCATGAAGTTGAGACCCTGCAATCTTCATCCATAAACAAAAATTTTGAGCTCTCAAAATAATACTCATAAAGAAGTTTGCCTTCTGTTGAAGCAAACCACAAGGCGCTGCTTGCTTAATTTAAACCTGTACGACAAATTAGTTAGGAGGGTTTATCATAAACTGTAATCAATGCAATAAAACAAATCCAGGGCACTATTGATCTCGGACCGGTGGAAAATATAAAATCCTGTATCAGAGCTACCCGATCACTGAAAGGTGTTTTATTGTAAATGATTGTATCAGCTAGCCCTTCCACTAGATTCATCATTGTAATGAAAAACAGCAGCGGCGGGTAGATTATATGGAGGGTGAATTCTTCATCCACAAGCATCCCTAATGAAGCTGGCTCGGGAAGATGATGCTCGGTGTGTTGAAGGCATTGTTTGCGGGACACTCGGGTGTGTTCTGTTCTGTCAATAAAATGCAGTGAAGCGTCGAGGCACGGCAAGCTTATAAATATGAATACTTTTCACTTCCTGGCTCGCCCGTGGCCTGTATCGGGAAGATTTATTACCTATTTAAGGGCCCTTATTTCCACAGCTCTCTGCTCTCAGGCATGCTGATTAGAAGCTGCATTACTCTTGTAGAAGGGACTCGGGCGACAGCGGAGCCAGACCTCGTGCGTGATGATGACGCGCCACCGACGCTTTATTGAGATGCAAATGTTTGCTGTGTTTTTTAAAATTATTATTATTTGAAGAAGGAACATGTAACAAACATAGCATAACATATAGTAGAACACAATCATTTGTAGCATTCTTCTGTCATAATATATTAAACATGTTAAGGGATACTCCACCGTTTTTTCATGTTATTCCCTTAAAGGCACACTGAAATCAAAATTGTTTTTAGTACAACAATGTCAGCCTTAAAGGGGGGGTGAAACACTCAGTTTCAGTCAGTGTCATGTCAATCTTGAGTACCTATAGAGTAGCATTGCATCCTGCATATCTCCGAAAAGTTTTTATTTTTTTAATAATTATATAAGAAAGATGCGCTGTTCCGAGTCTTTCCGAAAAAAGCCGAGCGGGTGGGGGCGTGTCGTGTGAGCGGAGCTAAATAATGACGTGTGCAGCAGCGCGCTGTGTGTTGAGTCGAGCGTCATCCCTAACAGCGGAAAAAAACTTTATTCAAAATAAAAATATGGCTTTTAATCAGATACAGCCATACATCTATGATCCGGAATCAGACCCAGAGGCTGCAGTTGAACAGGAGCAGCAGCAAAAACGACTAGAGCAGGACGTCTCTATGTGGTACAAGTTATACACTAACTATATAATATGCTTAGCGGCTTGTGTTATTTACATATTTATACTTGAATTATATCGTCGTATTTTTGTCTTTGAAGGTGTACATGTGGGAAGTGCAGTTGTGCACGTGTGTTTGTGTGTTTACGCGTGGTTTGTCTAGACAGTAAGCGGACTAAAAGCAGTCTCACTCACCGTTCTAACGTTGGGACTGCTCCATCCTTCAGCATTAGGCGATTGGGAAAATTCGGCGTCGAGCTGGGCCTTGTTTATGAAACAGTCGGCACCGAAATGCAGCGAACAGATATAAACATTCGCGCAACTCAGTTGCTGATCCGGAAAAGCAAATTACATCCACTGTTGCCTTAACGCGGGGTTTTTGGCGAATCTGTGCAGGACTGTCTTGGTCTGGCAACCAAAAACCCACTTTTTGGGTGACATTGTTATGTGCTATGTGTAATTGTCACCTGTCCAGCATCCTACAAGCCCCGCTTTGATGGGCGTAGGCTGTTGCTTTCGCTCTCTCCCTCGCTCTCTCTCACGCGCTTCCGGTAGAATTGTCCGTAAGGCCCATACAAGGAAATTCCGCCCCCACTAACGTCAATGGGGACGCATGATCTCAAAAAACTTGCCGAAACTTATGACTAACCGGAAGTAGTATTTTTGACAAAGAAATACTCCCATCAAACGTCCACCTTAACTTTTGAAACTTTGTCTATGTTTGGTATGGGATTCCAAGTCTTTAACAGTGTAAAAAGATCAGTATGCATGAAACAGCATTTCACCCCCCCTTTAAGGTTATGAATAAGCCGGTGTGTGTTCCAAAACAATGACAAAATTCACATTTACGAGATAAAAGCATTAAAAACTTACACTCTCTCACTTCCGTTAAAACAAATCTCAGATTTTGATGACATCATCGCGGACTTCACCTTCTCGTCAAATCTTCTGTCCAATCAAATGCTCTCTAGAATCTGAAGCCCCGCCCCCTACACTGCCGAAATCGGTCAGTTGTTCACACATTTACTAATTTCTACACGGTGAAAGGCACATAGCACACCATATATGTGATAGGAGGACGATTCAGGGTAAATATGCTTTCAGTCGAGGCGAATGAAGGCTGGTTTCACGTTAGTTTGACGCACCGCAGCATCGCGCTTTACAGACACGAGAGCGGATCATATGCGGGAGTCGGCGCAGACAACAAAACATATCGGACCCATCTGAATTCTGCACAGAATGCTGCATTTTAAAGCGATATGGAGATTATGATGATAAACGCTTCGAGGAAACTGGCTTTACCAAACAGAAAGGCTCCAACTGTGATATTATTAACGAAACGCTATTGGCTGTTACAAAAAGGGGAGGAGCTGCTAACAGCTGCCTTTTCAGGGGAAATCACGTCAACACATCGAATAATGCGGCGCGTTTCAAAGCACTTCAGTGGGGCTTTAACTAAGATGAGTTGATCCATCCCTCTCTCGTCTCAGTGTGTGCTCTTAATCTCTCTGACGCGCGGTGACGATCTGATAGCATTTAGCTTAGCCCACTAAGCCCAGTTCATTCACTATGGTACCAAACAGAGATCAAGTTAGAAGCGACCAAACACCTCCACGTGTTCCCTATTTCAATACAGTTACACCAATAGCTGAACGATCAAGTATGGTGACAGAAAATAAAACGTGGCACTTTTCTAAGCGGATTAAAAAGGAGAACTATAATGTATGGCGGAATAGCACTTCTGAGAGTACTTCGACTCGGCTGAAAAAGCCTCCCTCACGTCTCACAGATGTGAGGGAGGATTTTTCAGCCGGGACTTTTTACTGTGCTGAGTCGAAGTACTCTCAGAGTACCTCTCCCGGATTTTGATACCCAAAAGTTGACAGGTATGTCTTAGCAGTGTGAACATGTCACAGCAGCGCCGAGCGAACGCACAGAGTAACGTCATAACATCTTTTTAAACACACTTAAATGTATCTAATATGATAAACAGAGCTGCTTTACCTTATAATCATGACCGGAAAAAGCGGAAATAGTGCGCGCACGGCGACTATGTCCCGTCCCGTCATAATAAAAGTCCCGGTACTCGCGAGCCGCGTGTTTGTGTAACAATTGCTCCAGCGGCCGTGCTCATCTCCTCAACACTCGGTCATGCTAATTTTGTGAGACAGGAATTTTGGGTTTTCATGAGCTGTATGCCAAAATCATCAGTATTAAAACAATAAAAGACCGGAAATATTTCAGTTGGTGAGCAATGAATCTAAAATATATGAAAGTTTAATTTTTATAATTACATTATGGAAAATAATTAACTTGATCAAAATATGCAATTTTTTTGAGAAGGACCTGTATTTCATCTGCAGCAGCATTGTGAACTTTTGTAATGACACGTTTGGCCATTTACTTTTAAATGCATCATTATATTTAAACTTTAAACACATAAGGAGAGTCTCTGCATTAAAGACACACACATGGCAGATCAACGAGCGGCTACATTTCTCTCCGATACGGCAGGAGATTAAACTGAATGTGGAGGATTTAAACTGTGTGATGATTGACAGGGCAGTTAAACAGTTATGGGATGCTCGTAACTAAACGACAGAGTCCGTTAAAGATGGCGAAGTAGTCCCGAAGCTTGCATTCTTTTCTGCTACACTCTCAAAAGTATCTACTTTTTCTTCACAAAAAGAGTACATACTTTTAGGACGTAGTATAAGTCGGCGAATTGGGACGCAGCAGATGTGTCAAGAACAAGCTGCGAGAACTCCCAAACCGGGGCTGTGAGAACAAAATGACGTAATTTTTTTCTCGCAGCCCTGGGGAGCGATAACTTTTTTCTCTGTTCTTGCGGAGTATGTTGAAGCCTTTAGAGTTGAATCCTGTGTGTTTCAGTATTCCGGCTGCCTCCAGGGTCCGGCCGGGAATCCGGGAAGGGATGGGAATCCGGGAGCGAATGGGATCCCAGGCACTCCGGGCATTCCAGGCCGGGATGGGGCGAGAGGGCAGAAGGGCGAGTGTGTGACGGAGAGGTTTGAGGAGCCCTGGAAGCCCAATTACAAGCAGTGTGCCTGGAACGCTCTCAACTACGGCATTGACCTCGGCAAAATCACAGTAAGATGTGACAAATCACACATGGGGGTCGGAAGCAAATAAAAAGTGGGTGGGTCCTCTCTCTTAGAATTTGTTTTACTGGAGTAACATTAGATGCCATTTACATTAAAAACAAATATACCTTCGTTTTCTAAACGATTCATTAAGCCAGACAAATATATGGAAATCAGTGAGTTATTAACCATGGCTTTAGTGTAGGGGTAAGACTCATGGCATCAAGTTTAGATGCTAATCGATCCGAGGTTCGAATCTGCCTTTTGCTGAACTCGCTCTACTCCCTTTTCCCATCACATATCAGATCGGAAAGGAATTTATTTTCAATGAAAATTGAGAAAATATTAGAAAAGTGGAAATAAAGCGTCTAACATGTTTTTAATAATAAGTGTTTCTCGGTTAGGGGTAGGTGAACATACATGAATTAGAGACGATAAAATTGAGTCGGTCCAATATCATTGGTCGTAAAAAGTGGGTGGGTCTTGTCCCACACACACACAATGGTTCCGACGCCCATGCAGTCACACCATCCCAGCATTCAACTGCTCATTACTGGAAGCGGCTTTTATTTGAATATTTTCAGTTTTTAATTTAACTTTAGCTTTAGGCATTTTGCTTATATATATATATATACTTTTTAATAAAATTTTAGTTTTACTACTTCAACTTAGATGGTAATTGTTTCTCATGTAGTTGTTTGTAAAAAATGTATTTGCATGCCACCTCAGTAATAAAACTCGCAGTGCATTCGGATGGTGATTAATGCTGCATTCCAGGCAACCCGTAAGCCAAGTTTGTCCAACCTTTTTTTGTTGTTCATCCGTCCTCAGGAGTGCACCTTCACTAAGTTTCGAGCGGAGAGTGCTCTCCGGGTTCTGTTCAGCGGCTCGCTCAGGCTCAAGTGTAAGACAGCTTGTTGCCAACGCTGGTACTTCACCTTCAACGGGGCCGAATGCGTCGCTCCGCTGCCTGTGGAGTCCATCATTTACCTGGATCAGGGAAGCCCAGAGTTCAACTCCACCATCAACATACACAGAACCACA